>NW_011441469.1:0-1113 GCF_000754665.1 Bison bison bison | reverse complement strand
TGTACAGTGGCATGTGGGCTTCCCAGGTGGCCCTAGTGCTAAAGAATCTGCCTGCTAATGCAGGAGACAGACATAAGAGACGTGGGTTCAATCCCTGGGTTGGGAAGACTCCCTGGAGGAGGGCATGGCAACTCACTCCAGTATTCTTGCCTGGAAAATCCCATGGACAGAGAAGACTGGTGGGCTACAATACATGGGGTCGCCAAGAGTCGGACACAACTGAAATGACTTAGTAAGCACACGTGCATAATGACATGTATCTACCATTATAATATAGTACAGAAGATTCACTGCCCTAAAAACCTGTGTGCTCTATCATCTCTCCCTTGCCCCAACCCTTGGCAACCACTGATATTTTTCTGTCCCCATTGTTCTTGCTTTTCCAGAATGTTGGAATCATACAGCCTTTTCAAATTGCCTTCTTTCCCTTGGTAACATGCATTTAAGGGTCTTCCATGTCCTTTCATAGCTTGATAGCTCATTTCTTCTTAGTGCTGAGTACTAGCCACTGTCTGGATATACCATAGTTTATTATCCATTCACCTACAGAAGGACATCTTGATTGCTTGCAAGTTTTGGCAATTATGAATAAAGTTGCTTTAAAGACCTGTGTGTAGGGTTTTGGGTAGAGATAAGTTTTCAACTCATTTGGGTAAATACCAAGCTGGATCATTTTGTAACAGTGTATTTAGTTTCATAAGAAGTCTCCAGGCTGTCTTCAAAAGAGATTGTACCATTTTGCAACCCCACTATCAATGAATGATAGTTCATTGTTGATAGTTCAAATGTTGCTATAGTTCATAGCAATAGTTCCTGTTGCCCCACATCCTCACAAGCTTTTAGTGTTGTCCGTGTTTTGGGTTTTAGGTGTGCAGTGTTAGCTCACACTTATTTTAATCTGCATTTCCTTAATGACATACAATGTGGAACATCTTCTTGTATGCTTATTTGCCATCTGTGAGGTATCTGGTGAGCTTTCTCTTCCAATCTTTGGCTTATTTTAAAATCAGGTTGTTTCCTTATTATTGCATCTTAAGAAATCTTTGTGTATTTTGCATAAGAGTCCTCTATCAGACATGTCTTTTCCAAGTATTTTCTCCCAGTCTGTGGCTT
>NW_011441468.1:0-1113 GCF_000754665.1 Bison bison bison | reverse complement strand
TGACTCTGTGCGACCCCATAGATGGTAGCCCACCAGGCTCCCCCGTCCCTGGGATTCTCCAGGCAAGAATTCTGGAGTGGGTTGCCATTTCCTTCTCCAAATCTTGGTTTACATTACATTAAAATATATATGTATACATATAGGGAGGGAGGGAGAGCATGGGCTATTTTTCTGATTTATAAAACTTTTCAACAATACTAAAAAGTATAGGATAGTTTGAAAAATCATAAACCCATCAGCAGCAGAAATAAAAGCTGTTACCTTTTGATGTTTGCTGTTGTAAACATTATTCTTACATTTGCCTCTGCTTTGCATGAAAAGAGGGAACAGATTTATTTGCATTTCAAATAGTTCATTATGCCAGCCGGATGGTAGGAAAGGAGAAAGTCAAGGGTAACACCTTGGAGGCCCACCACAATTTAGAGAGAGGGCAGAGGAGGGGACCAGGGAGTTATGGTCAGAGGGTTAGCAGGGGAGTGAAGAAAGAGACCAGTGTGATCCTGAGCTCAGGCCCCAGAACAGTGCTTCCATGTCACAGGGCAGGCTCCTAGCTATGCCTCATTGTCAGGGACAGCACGGGCCTAATACAGCTCATGTTAAGGACATGGCCTGGGAAGGTGCAAATTTATTTGTCCAGGACCTACAAGAAGGCCCTCCTGCTGCCTCTCTTATGCCGCCCTTGCTCCCCTCCACAGAGTAACTCTGGCAATTCCCTGGTCTGCCAAATGGACAACTCTTGGATTCAGATGGGGGTGGTGACCTGGAGCTTTAGCTGCAACCGGCGCCACTTCCCGGCTGTCTACACCAGCACCTCCTACTTCACTGACTGGATGAGGAAGCAGATCGGTGACGTGAAGTTCGTCAGCAGGGCCGGGCCTGCCTGCCTTAGCCCAGTCCTCCTCACTAGCTCCATCCTGCTGATCTCCTTGGGCTGCCTGTGGCTCCTGTGAATGATGTTTCCTGGGCGTCCCTCCCTGATGCAGCTGTTTCCTCTCCTCTGTCTGTCCTGAGGAGAAGCGGAGACTGGAGGAACACAGGACATCAGGGCAAGTCCATGGGGGAGGGTTCCAGAGCCATTGTTTTTTCAATTGTTCAATGAAGATGCTCTTGAAC
>NW_011441467.1:0-1113 GCF_000754665.1 Bison bison bison | reverse complement strand
TTGGATGGCATCACTGACTCGATGGACATGAGTCTGAGTAAGCTCTGGGAGTTGGTGATGGACAGGGAAACCTGGTGTGCTGCAGTCCATGGGGTAACAAAGAGTTGGACATGACTGAGTGACTGAGCTGGGCTGAATATTCCATTATATCAACTTTTTATGATCACAAAAATCTGTGTAATGAGCATCCACCAAATCTAAGCATCATACACAAGCAGTCTGTTGGCTCTCAAGTCTGCATGCCATTTGGGTTCCATTTTCCAAGGCAGAGGCCATCAGTGTTATGAGAGAAGGAAGAATGTGGTTCATTGAAAGCATCTTTGATGGAAGAAAATACCTTTGTCAAGCAGGTGCTCAGATCATCAAACCTAGAAATATCAAGACCAACCCCACAAATCCCAGTGACTTCAGGAGATGCAAGTACATTCCTTCAGTTATTTTTTGGATTTTAACATTATCTGAGTTTCAGGAAGTCAGAAGATGCCTATCAAACAAGGAAGACATGCCAATTTGGCCATTCTGAGGTTAGCCCTTACGAGACCTTACATTTTTACCCCCACCCCTTAGATCCTCAAAGGAGGAGAGCATTGCAGAAAGCAGAGCCAACATATATTTATTGAGTGCTCATTGCATGCTAGATACTCTTCTCATAGTGGGGAAGAGCCGTGAGAAGAGACAGTACCCCTGCCTTTAAGGTCATAATGGGGAAGCAGACAACAAATAGCCGAACAGTGACAACAGCAACAACAACAACGAAACCAATAATTTGAGAATATGATAAGTGCTATCAAGGAAATTACTAAAGAAACATGATTTAAAAAAATTAACCAAGAGTGTGTGTGGGTACATATGCAGAGGTTTATTTTAGCTAGGATGCATAGGGCAGATTTCTGAGCTGAAAAGACATTGAGGTTTAAGCTGAGACTTGACAGGTCAAAGTTGAGACAGTTATGGGAGTTTCTGGAGAAAAAGCATTTGAGGCAGTGGAAACAGCAAGTGCAAAGACTCTGAAGTGGGAATGACTTTAAGGATTCAAGAAACAAAAAGAGTCAGGGTAGCCTGAGTACAATTGAGGATGGACAAGATAGGGTAGGATAAATACATGGGAACTAG
>NW_011441466.1:0-1113 GCF_000754665.1 Bison bison bison | reverse complement strand
TTGCAAAGGCCTATTGAAGTAAGTATTTCTCCTATTTACAGATGAGGAAACCAAAATTTAGAGAAGTTAAGGCATATACACAAGGTTAAACAGCAAGGAAGTGCCAGAGTTGAGATTTGAAATCATTGTTATTAGGCCCTACACTTCATACTCTTGACTCCTAGAATATCATATGATACATGTACGATTCTGTCCAAAAGTTTTCTTTGAGAACATTGTTTCCTCAAACTATGGAATATTTTTCAAGGGCAAAATACTGTGCCTACTGTTACCAGTTGTTAGCAAGCAACCAAAACTATCTCTAAAACTAGAAAGGTGTTAGCTGGATCAATTCCAGAGTCCTCTGAAAGCCTGCAGAACCAAGCTCAGAAAACCAGAAGGATGAAAGGAAGTTTGGACAAAGGAGACATGTAGCCCAGGTCCTTGCCCCCGAAATAATCCGGTGAGAAAGCTACTGAAGACATGACTGCCCCTGGTCACTTGAGTGCACCATTGCTGAGTGGGTGATCTCTCCTCCTGTTCCTTGTCCTTTGAGTTATTCCCCCTGGATTATCTTGTGGCAGAGCCAGAGAAGGGGATGTCTTGCCTCTTTAAGCTTCTGAGATGGGAGGTGGAATGGACAGCGTCCACCAAGCCTCACCCTAGGGGGTTGTGATGGCTTGATTTTTGTTCTACAAATATTGACTTTTCTTTCCTTCCCGTGGGCTCTGCCATGCAACATTTTTGGCCAATGGGATGTTAGCAGGAGTTACATGAGCAAAAGTCCTGAAATACTCTACACCATGGGACTAACTCTCTATGATGCTGCTATCGCCATAGGAGGAACATGCCATGAGAAGCGGCCTGTATCCCAGAATGAGCAACCATGGAGCTGAGCGCCCCCAGCTGACTCCCAGTCCCACAGTCAGGATGGGGCTGCACTGAGTCACAGAATGATGGCAATGATGATGACTATTAATGCATATGGCTGTATGCCACTGAATGGTTTGATGAAATGGACTTTTCCCAAATAGGAAGGGTTATAAGATGCTCCAAAAAGTCAAATATTCATTGTGTTTCATCTCCTATCTTATTGTATTACCTACTTTTCAATTCCTCGCATAAAGCCTGTGT
>NW_011441465.1:0-1113 GCF_000754665.1 Bison bison bison | reverse complement strand
CAGCATAGTGATGAGAGTATTAACAGAAATGATGAATTTTACCAAAGGGACCAGTTCCCTACAGATAAATTGTTATCTACACCTGGCTTTATAGTTAATAGATTTAACATAAAGCCTTAGTATCCATATTAAAATCCAGAAGACTTATATTCTCCAAGTAAAAATATACATATGATACTGATATGTATCTTAAAAAATATCAGCACCACCACCACTGTGATTCCTATAGTACATTTATCTCAAAGTGCTTTCATAGTTATTACATGGAGGTAATTGTGAAGAGAGAATGACACTGACCTGCAAGTCAGTAAAAAGACTGTTCTAGGGCCGGGCTTTGCTTCTGTCAAGGCTCTGCTTCCTGGAACAAATCACTAGGCTTGAATTTTTTCCACCAACAAAACGAGGAGGTTGGGCTCGAGTATCCTTCAACTCTTTCAACTTTGAAATTTGCTTTAGTTTTATCCTCCCACTAATAAGGAGAACAAGATCAAAGGATGGCCCTGACAAAGGTTAGAGGAGTTACACGGAGTCACAGGACCAGCTAAGATCAGACCTGGGATTAGAGTCCCAGGCTCCACACATACACTCTGCATTCTTCCCACTCCACATGCTACTCCGTAAGCCTGCTTGCGGCCATCTTCTGAATGGGAGACATGCTTACCATCTGCAAGTCTGCAGAATTTCTGCTTGAACAAGGACAAAACTACATGCAGACTTGCTTTTATAATTCTACGATACCTGAAATTTTACTTCTGTATCTGAAATTCCAGTACATGAGCTCAGGAGGGAAAGTAATTCTTTGAGAAAACAGACACTTTATAACAGATTATATCTCAGTATTTACTTATATTTAGTAAAAAGTGGGCTGAATAACCTGACTACCCCTAGCATCTTTTCTCTCAAGAAAACTTTCAGCTTAGAACTTCTGGTTGCTGGGAGGAAGGGACAGTTAGGGACTTGGGATGGCCATGTGCACACTAATGTATTTAAAACAGATAACCACCAAGGACCCACTCTATAGCACAGGGAGCTCTGCTCAGTGTTATGTAGCAGTGTGGAAAGGAGCAGGGTTTGGTGGAGAATGGATACATGTATATGTATGGCTCAGTCCCT
>NW_011441464.1:0-1113 GCF_000754665.1 Bison bison bison | reverse complement strand
TTTTTTTTTTTTTTTGAAGAGTTAACATCCCAAAGTAGAGAGAAAACATGTGCACAGATGTTCTCCAGATGTTTTGTTTTCAGGACCTAGAGGCATCTGCCTGCTTCATTCTTTCTGCCTAGAATGCCCTTTCTCTGGTTTTCTGAGGATTTCCCCTTTATCCTTGGAGACTGAGTCCAAGGTCAGCTCCTTTGTCAAATCTTCCCTGATGCTCCTGCCCATTTCTCCTCTGCTCCTTTACAACACCTTTAATATCAAGTTTGCCTTATTACATTGTGATTGTTAGGTTCTTTGCCTGCCTGTTCTTTGAGACTGCAAGGGTCTTGAGGAAGGGACCATGTTTTAGTCATTTGGGCAGATGTAGCACTTAGAATGAGACCTAGAATGTATTAGGCACTCAGTAATACAGTTATACAGTGTGAATAACTATATGCATGGACAAATGTGTAACAAAACTAAGAAGGTTGGCGCATCCCAGATAGAAGGAAAAAAGTACAACCCAATGAATTCTAGAGTTGGGAATTATTATTACAGGGAATAGGGGAGTTGAGGAAGGTCCCTAGATGAGCATGATGTTGGAGCTAGGCCTTGAAGCATAGGTATACTATAGTTAGGTAGAGTTGATGAAGCATGGTTAGGGTAAGAAGAGGCAGTCAGCAGAGAAAACAATTTACATAATCGCACAGAGGTGGGAAAGTCCAGAACCCAAAGGGGGATGATGACCCCTTCAGATTATTTTTACTCCTGGGAGGAAAGTCAGACTGGGTTGGCAAGGCCGATCTCTGAATTGGCCTTGGAATTCTGTAGCAACAATTTCATCTACAATGAGAGGGTTCAGAATAGGAGGAGTAAATGAAGCAGTAGCAGAAAAATTGGGTGTTCTGGAAGACTCTCTTTTTAAAATCAAATTATCTGCTTTGATTTTTTGGCAGTGCTTTAATACCTAGATTGGGCTTCCCTGGTGGCTCAGATGGTAAAGAATCTGCCTGCAATGCAGGAGACCCTTGTTTGATACCTGGGTTGGGAAGATCCCCTGGAGAAAGAAAATGGCTACCCACTCCAGTATTCTTGCCTGGAGAATCCCATGGACAGAGGAGCCTGGAAGGCTACAGT
>NW_011441463.1:0-1113 GCF_000754665.1 Bison bison bison | reverse complement strand
GCCAAAGATGGAGAAGCTCTATACAGTCAGCAAAAACAAGACCAGGAGTTGACTGTGGCTCAGATCATGGACACCTTATTGCCAAATTCAATCCAGTCTGCTTACTGTGAAGAGTTGGCACAAGTTACATTTTTAACTTAGCATAAACGTCCGGAGTCAGAGAGACTTGTTCAGACTCCAAAGTCCTTAGCTTTGTGATCTTGACCAAATGGCTTGATTTCTCTAAGGACCGGGTTCCTTAGATGTGAAATGGGGATGATTACAATATTTCCTTCTGGAATTAAATTCCATAGTATGTGCCAAATACCTGGCTTACAATGAGAAATCAATGAAGGTTAGCTTTGATCCTCTTTTTCCTTTCATGATTCATTTATAAGACATATTGCATAGGAAATAGTTACATAGATGTCACTCATGACTCAGAATGACAAAAAAACGCCCCCCAAACCCAAATATCAGATGAGAAGGATGAAAGGTTACAATAAATGGAAATTGATAATGGTTGAAATCTCTACCTAGTTATATGTTATCAAAATTACTTCTGAGATAAAGAATCACAGAATCTTACTCTCTTAAAATCTTTGTATCTTTTTAAACTAAGTCATATTAGTAACACCATTATCACTAAGATAGTAACTATTATGCTTTCACTTGACCTTTCATCCATTGTTAGAGGTGAAAGTATCAGTTACATCGAAACAGGCTCATTTCTATACTTTGTGGTTGAATAAGTTATAGTAGTTGTCAAGGAAGTCTGTTTTCTTTTCTTTTTTTCTCTTTCACTCCTAAACACCTAAAACTCCTTCAGTATTTGTTACAAAGTTTCAGGCTGGGAGGTCTTGGCATTGGCTAGTGAATGACTCAGTAAAATTTTGAAACCAAGATGTCTTACAAGTTGGATTAAGAGAAGAATTCATCAAGATTCAGTAGAAATCTTCTTAAATGACCTGCTAGGTGAGTTAGTAGTCCCCATTCCCTCCATGTTCTTTATCCAGTCTCCTAAATCTAGCTATCATCTATGTTGTGTTGTTTAGTTGCTAAATTGTGTCCGACTCTTTTGCAACCCCATGGACTGTAGCCTGCCAGGCTCCTCTGTCCATGGGATTTCCCAGG
>NW_011441462.1:0-1114 GCF_000754665.1 Bison bison bison | reverse complement strand
GTATAGCCTCTGACTTTTCATGTAGCAAACCGTTGGCAGGAGCTAACTGCTTTACAAAGTTGGCAGCAGTTTTAGAACCCCCGATCGCTAATTCAGGAAGGGAGCAGGCGTTGCTTATGCACTTCTTGTAAAAAATGAAAATCCATTAACTTTATTCTTCACGCACGCTCTCCGACAGCATCAGGTCAAAGGGGCTTTTTTTCCTTCCACTTTTCAGGGCTTTCCAGAGTCCCAATCTGGCTCCTTCTAAATCTTTTCTTTTACAAAACAATAGGGAGGGGTGGTAGCCTGTGGCTAGTTGAAGATTTTGAACAATAGGTGTTTCTGAGCCGGGTTTATTGAAATGGTCCTGTCGGTGTCCTGGGGGGTACTGTAAATGAGATGTCGACAGGAGCTCTTTTGTGTGGACAGCATTCAGCCTGAAAGAGAGGAATTTCCTTTCTGTGCTAGTATTTAAAGTAGATTTGCTGCTGCTTTCCCTGGAACTTTTTATCCAACTGCCGGAGCTAACAGCACTGGATGAGTCACTCAGTGTGGCTGGGACTTCCTCCCCTCCCTGGCAGGGCTCTGTCTCTCAGGCATTTACATTTAGAAAGGACGGCTCCTAAGAAGATTGCTCGGATTTTCATCAGCTTGAGCCTCTTTTTCAGGTCTTCACGGGGACCTGAGCCGGCAGCCATCCTGACCCCCCAGGAGCCGGCAGCCACACCAGGCTGTTTTTCTTAACTCCCTGGAAGACTTTTGGCTGTTTTGTTCCCTTTCTTTTTTAAAATCCAGGGAGGGTGAGACAAACATCTCCTCCAACTTAGGCCTTTCCCTCCCCCTTTTTTGTAAATGACAGGCAATTTCAGTTTACTGTAATTACTTCGGGCTGAGGTTGGACTAACCCCACCCTTAGAAGATAAGGTAACCGTTTTATTACCTCGCAGCCAGGTGCCTGGGGGTGACAAGACTGCCTTTTATCTGGAGACGTGACAAGGTTATCAGCAACTGAAAGGGGCTGAACCTTTGAGCGGTGGCCATTAAGATGCTTTCCCTTCACTGGGATCAATTTCCTAACTCATTATTGGTAGTTAATTTTGATCCAAAGACCAGCTCTGGTGGTTTCCTCCAG
>NW_011441461.1:0-1114 GCF_000754665.1 Bison bison bison | reverse complement strand
TTGTCCTGGTCTGCTTGGGCTGCCATAACAATCTACCACAGACTGGGGGATTTGTAAACAACAGGAATTGATTTCTCAGAGACTAGGTAGTCTGAGTTCAGAGTGGTGATGGCTAGTTCGGTTCCCTAGTGAGGGCTCATTCCTTCCAGTGTTCATTTCTCCCCACCCTATCCCTCCCTCGCTTTTACATCTTAACCATCTCAGCGTAGGCACTTAATTTAGAATCTGGTTACCATCCTTATAGAGATTTTAAACTTGGGTATAGACAAGAGTTCAGTAGGGTTTTTCTCTTTTCCGGGAAGTAGCAGTAGTGTATGAGTTCTTGTTTAGTTACAGCGGTACTACTTTTGTGTTATAGTTCTTGCGTATTCTGCACATTCTCATTTTATTCTTAGAACATACCTTTCCTTTAAAGATCATATCACTTCCTCCAAAGGGAATGAGGTTCTGAGAACTAATAGGACTCATTTTTAATTTAATTATTGGAAATTTTTCTAAATTTATACAGAACAGAGAGTATAATGAACCCCCGTGTTAACTGTTACCCAACTTCAAATGAGCAGTCTTGTTTCATCTCAGCTCACCGTACTTCCCCTCCTTCTCCACTGTGTGTTTTGAAATAAATACTGTAGTTTTACATGTAAATATTTTAGTTAAAATGACTTTTGTGGACACAGAGAAAGCTATTATTGACAGAGCCAGAATTTGATGTAGGAGGGTGTCAGCATCGGGCGTGACCACACAG
This sequence comes from Bison bison bison, assembly GCF_000754665.1. NCBI lineage: Eukaryota > Metazoa > Chordata > Mammalia > Artiodactyla > Bovidae > Bison > Bison bison. The sequence continues at coordinate 369 of NW_011441461.1, read as the reverse complement.
CATGTCATAAAGTAGTGACACTGATGTTCACAGGCCACACATTGTTTAAAAAACCCCTGGTTTTAATTTACGTGAACAAGTGATCTTAGTGTAACAGAATAGTAAAGGAGCAGTATTCCCTCGTCTTCGTACCATACAGTGTCAGTAGTGGTATTTTTGGTGGAGGTTGTTTTACCAAGTGCTTGTTTTCTTTTTCTAGCATTTATTACTTCTTTTTCCTTAAGGAAACAACAACAACAAACTCAGCTATGTTATTTCCCATTAAACTGGGAAGCAAAAAGTTGTCATTACCTAGGGATAAAAGCTTAAGTTAATTGACTGTTTCTGGTATTATGAGAATAAAACTGTCGTCTTCTTTGGAATTATTTA
>NW_011441460.1:0-1114 GCF_000754665.1 Bison bison bison | reverse complement strand
TTATCCATGGAGCCTGCTCGGGGCTGGTACCTTCAAAACAGCTCCTGCTCCAGTTCAGATCAGTGCCTCCGGGGCTGCAGGGGAGGGGGACATGCACCCTTTGGGCTCACTGAGTCCAGAGCCCAGCCTTAAAACGCAGCAGCATCTACAGATTCCACATAGGAAAATCTACCAGTCACGGTGGCAGTGATGGCCCAGTGTCCCTTGTGACATGAACAGCATCCTCTGTGCTCAGCTCACAAGCCTTAAACTGGCTCCCTGTCCTCTCCCAGAAGAGGGATGCAGATTCCCTTGGGCCTCGCTGGCGGCATGCAGGAATTAGACAGAGGAGAGGGATTGGGCCATCAGGGTCCCCAGATCCTCCATGAAGTCATCCCCTTGCTGTCGTCAGTGTCAGTTGCCTAGCAACTGCCTTTGGCAGATGGTGGCACTGAGAGCATGCCAATCTCTCCACAGCTAAAAATACATTCCGACGACAACGGGTCTATTTTAAAAGATACAATGCGCTCCCAACATCTTCCCTTGTCTGCAAAGAACTGTGCCATGCCGGGTCTCTCCGCGCTTCTGATTTGGTCTGACGGTGTGGAAGACAGTATTCTAGGAAAGGAACTCAAGACCAGGCACCACAGGGGTGCTTAGCAAATTGCCCTGGAGGAGGATGAGGGAGAGGAAGAAGAGGAGCAGTAGGAAATAGTGGACTGGGAGGAAGACACAGGAGTTGGGAGCAAACCCTGTCGTTTGGTCATAATCCTTCCCTACTCAGAAGGGTGGGGTTAGGAAGAAAAGTCATAGAATCACAGAAGCCTAGTGCTGGAAGGGACCCAATCCCACTTCCCAGTTGGGAAGGCAGAAGCCCTGAGAGATTGAGATGAGAAGAGTTGGCTCTTTGCCCTTGTTCACAGTGCAAGGGCTGGGATTCCCAGGGGTGGGTGTGAGACCTTGGACCCTCAAACTCCTCTTACATTGTATCGGCGTCATATCACTGCCCCCGTGCCCCACCAGCTTAGTCTTTCTGTTTAATCACCATAATTTGCAGCTTTTTTAAAAAAAATAGAGAATAGTAAGCCTGTTTGTGCATTGATTAATTCAACAAATACTTCTTAAGCACCCACTG
>NW_011441459.1:0-1114 GCF_000754665.1 Bison bison bison | reverse complement strand
CTGGGATGACCCAGAGGGATGGCACCGGGAGGGAGGTGGGAGGGGGGGTCAGGATGGGGACACATGTACACCCATTGCTGATTCATGTCAATTTATGGCAAAAGCTACTACAATATTGTAAAGTAATTAGTCTCCAATTAAAATAAATAAATTAATTCACACAATAAAATGAAGCAATGTCTTGAGTTTTTGGAAGAGATGGTAGAAGGAAACTGCAGAGGATTCAGGGAAACTGAATATTTGAAATTACTTGAGAAAAATGGAGAAGAAACTCTCCTTGTAAAATAATAATAGAAATAATAAGTAACATTATGAATTATTATTATACTTAAAATAATCGGTATAATTGAGGGCATATCCAAGATCGAGTACCATAAATGTATACTGTAAACTATTCTTTTTGATATCTTAGTTTTCCTGCAAGAGTGCTGAGCAACCCAAGTTTAACACAGAGGATACTGTTTTGTCATATCGGTGCAGTGGTGGTAAATTTCTGAACAAGTAGAGACTGAAGTTACAGGTAACAAATCAATTGAGGCTATATTAGCTCAATTTAGAAAAGGTCTAAATAAAGTAAGGAATGCGTGACATTCATATGGAGAGTCTAAGACAGAGCAAGAACTTCAAATGACCTTTAAACATTCAAAAAAGTATTTATTTCTCTTTAGTTTTAGTATGAAGTGTTGAAATATGCAATTAGCTCATGGTATGCATGTATTCAAATGACCTATTAACCTAAATATTCAACCAACCACATCACTGTACTCCCTGACTAGTCTAGTTCAACTGGTCAGGAGTTTGATTTATGTCTCTGCTCAGATACATAGTTTAGAAACTATTTAAATAAGTTTCTTACCGTACATGTCATTGGAACTCTTGAGATTTATAATACTTTATATATACCAGAGGGCAATTAGTGAGAAGTCAAAGTAATTGAAAGATGATCTACATTTAAATACCAAATACAATTACTTCTGAATACTGTTTGAATTTATTCCATTAATCACCAGAGTCAATATGCCTCCTCTTTCAAATATTTTCTAATTCAAAGTTATAACTCTCACAAAGGTGAGTTTGATGAGATCTTATCAAGTTACAGATAGGGCAGTCTTTG
>NW_011441458.1:0-1114 GCF_000754665.1 Bison bison bison | reverse complement strand
GAGTTGGACATGACTGAACGACTTTCACATACCTAGGAATGAAATCGATGATTTGGTAACTCTATGTTTCACACAAGGAGTAATCGTCAAACTATTTTCCAAAGCTTCTCTACTATTTTACATCCCCACCAGCAGCATAAAAGGGTTTCGGTTTCTCCTTATTCTTGCCAATGCTGGTTTAATTTTGTCTTTCTGATTATAGCCATCATAATGGGTGAAAAATGGTATCTCACTGTAGTTTTGACTTGCATTTCTCAATAACTTTCATAATTTTCATGTTGAAAATCCCTCAGTGTTTATACAGTCATTTGTATATATTCTTGAAGAAATCTCTATTCAAATCCTACCAGGAAACAGACCAAATGCAACAAGGCCACAGCTGCACGAAAAAAGCATAATGAAAAAGAAAGCTGGTCAAAAAGTTAACTCTCAACATGAAAGCAAAGAGCAAACAGTAGAAGATGTCACTGAGCAGTTAGGCAATTGCAGATTAGATAATCAGGAGAAAGCTACTGCTTGTGAACTTCCTTTACAGAATGTAAATACACAGATTTCTTCAAATAGTTCTCTGCAAAAAAAATTAGAAGCTTCAGAAATTTCTGATATTAAATACAGTAGTTCAAAAGTAACTCTTGTAGGCATAAGTAAGAAAAGCGCTGAACATTTTAAGAGGAAATTTGCCAAATCAAACCAAGTTTCTGGGTCAGCTTCCAGTTCATTGCAGGTGTGCCCTGAAATTGCAAAGGCAAACTTACTTAAAGCCCTGAAAGAGACTTTGATTGAGTGGAAGACAGAAGAAACTTTGAGGTTTTTGTATGGCCAGAATTATGCATCTGTATGTCTAAAATCCTCCTCAACCCCTCTGGTTAAAGAAGAAGAACTTGATGAAGATGATACGAACTCTGACCCAGATAGTCATTCCCCTGCCCTGCAGGAGTTGAACAGCTTGGATGAGTCTTTACCATTTAGATCCTCAGATACAGCCATTAAACCACTGCCAAGTTATGAGAACTTGAAAAAAGAAACTGAAACATTAAATTTAAGGATCAGGGAGTTTTATAGAGGACGATATGTTTTGAATGAAGAAACCACCAAATCACAAGACTCAGAAGAG
>NW_011441457.1:0-1115 GCF_000754665.1 Bison bison bison | reverse complement strand
ATAAGATGATATCAGTATATACTTCACAGAATTTTATGAGAATAAAATAGAGAATGTATACAGGCTCAGATGGTAAAGAATCTACCTGCAATGCAGGAGACCTGGGTCCGACCCCTGGGTCGGGAAAATCCCTCAGTATTCTTGCCTGGAGAATTCCATGGACAGAGGAGCCTAGAGGGCTACAATCTATGGGGTTTCGAAGAGTTGGATACAACTGAGTGACTTTCACTTTCACATACAGAGCAGTTAGCAATTATTATTCTTGGGGCTATGAAAATCCAAGAGTCCCTCCCTAGCTAGTTCTCTTTCCACTTTCTCATACCCTATTTCAAATTTCTCACCTTGGCTCTCAGGCTTACACTAGCCTCCTTGTGGAGGGTTCTCTTTATTCATATCTTGAAGACAAAAGTGCTAAGAGAAGCTATGTTCATGCTTGGGATCTATGAAGACATCAGGACATGGCCACAAGGCTGTAGATCCAAGGATCAAAGTTTTCTTTCTCTGTGTCCCCCTTACAGATTGTGTATTCTTGGACAAACTGCTTAACTTCTCAGACCTCAATTCCTTCTTCTGCAAAATAACATCATAGGGCTTCATAGGTGGTCAAGGGACCCCATGAAAGTTAAATGTAATTATGAATATGAAAACTGCCTTATGCAGGAACACAGAACATAACAGATATGTAATAAAGGGAGAAAAAGTAAACATGCAATTTAAAAAGGAAATTATGGCAAGTTTTTAAAAGTATTATATGGTGATTCTTAGGGCTATAAACCATGACCAAAGGAGAAAAGCAGTAAACACAGAAGGGAATGTGGAGCAAGCCAAGGTGGGTAAGGGGAGGGAGGAAAGAAAAGAGGTCAGAGAGAGGACAGGAAGTAAGTTGAGGTTAAGACTCAGAGAGAGACTTGTCGTCTCCCTAGCATTTGTTGCTGGGACTGCCAAAAAACCTGTGAGGATATAAGTGTCCCCAGGCAGGCGGGCTGCCAAAGTTTAAATCTCACCAGGGAATTGGGAGTCGGTGGGTTTCTGAGCCCCAGCAGCTTTGATCTGCCTGTCTTTTATGTCTCGGGTCCATAGAAAAGGTGATGTACTTGCCTGCTTACATAAAAGCT
>NW_011441456.1:0-1115 GCF_000754665.1 Bison bison bison | reverse complement strand
GTGCAGAGCCGAAGGCATCTGTTTTCAGAAGGTTTCACGTGAGACAGGGAGGCACACCCCTGATTAAGAATCACTGCTTACTCCATGCCAAACACCTGGCAGATAGAACAACACAGAGAGCTCATCAAGGCTAATCTCTGTGAAGCCTCCATGTATAATTAGAAAGGAGAAGAGATGGTGATTTCACCATATCCAAACTTGGAACTCCAATAACAACTCCCACTCATGGTCACAATGTCAGGAATCTTTTAGCCGTCTGTAGTGTAAATAGCTGGACAGATCTCTGTGTTTAGCACTTGCGTCTTTGACAGGCTTCAACTTTATCACAGCTTTTCTTGAATAAAAGCTTCTCAAGAGCTGAATCTAAGACTTTTTCTTTCACAATGGGCATCTTAAAGAAAACAAACTCTAGAACTAGACTTTTCATGTTTTGAACCCCAGTTTAGTGGCTAGAAATAGTGTAACTTGGGGCCAGTGATTTTTTCTTTTCTGGGCCTCTGATTCCTCATCTGTAAAACGGAGATAATAGAAGTGTCTACCTTACAGTTATTGGGAGAGTTAAATGTGTTAATATATTTAATATATCTAAAGGGCTTAGAACAACACTTGGCATACTATGGCACACTACAGTAAGTGCTATAATAAATGCTAATCATTATTATGCATCACTACATGCTCAGCAATATTCAGCATTGAAACCAGGAAGGTTTCAGAGAGATCACAGCTTTTACAGGGAGGCGCAAGGAGCAGGGAGGGTAGGAGCCATCTGCCTCTGTCCTCACTGTCAGATTGGCTACCAGGCAGATCAGTTACCCTTCCTTGGTAGCTGTATATCAGAGTCAGAGCTCTTATATCCAGAGACACATAACTGATGCTTCTGCATAAGGATACCAACTGACCAAATCTATTGGCGAATGCCCACAGCCTTCTGTCACATTCAGTCTTATGAGTTTCTGAGGCATGAAGAATAAGAAACATCAGAACTCCTATAGCTGGGGAACTGATTTAAGACAAGCTAACAAGGCATATTGGAGAAGGCAATGGCACCCCACTCCAGTACTCTTGCCTGGAAAATCCCATGGACGGAGGAGCCTGGTAGGCTGCAGTCCATGGGG
>NW_011441455.1:0-1115 GCF_000754665.1 Bison bison bison | reverse complement strand
TTTTTTTTTTTTTTAAATAATCATATGATGTTACCTTATGGAATTGGAATGTTGACCTGCATGTACCTAATACTGCATATTATTCTTTTATCAAACAAAATGAAACCTTCAGTTTCTAAGCCTTTGGTATTTATAGGGTAGTCCCAGTTTGGGTTGATGTTTTTTCCCTCCTTCCATAAATACAAATTCCACTGTGATTCAAAGAAGGCATTGGGAAGTGAAATAAAATGTATGTTGCCATTACCAAAAAAAAGTAAAAAGGACGTCGTTGCCTAGGTAGACCTATAATAGAAAAAATTCCTATGAATTGAGGTAAAAATATCAAAGTTAAGAAAACTATTTTATAATTGAGGCATTATTTTTCCAGGAAGCTTTTCAAATTGGAATATACTGGGCAAATACAAACACTGTGCACAAGTCGGCGGCTGTTAAGCTGGTCCATAACCTGACGTCTCCAAAGTGGAAAGAGGGAGGTAACGGTGAAGTTGTATCTTTGGACGAAGAAGGGTTTGTTCATGCTGAAATAAGACTCGGTGCTTTCCCAGGACATCAGAAGGTAGGGTCAAAGTCTCTCAAAGTCTGCTTGGCTCTTGGCTGGGACGGGGAGTAGTGGGGGGTCGGGGTGGAGCTGGGGATAGCATGCCATCCCCTCAACTTGTTTAAAATGAGCCTTCCCTTTTCTTTTCTAATCCCTTTTTAGTATTATATGTTCCAAACAGTTTATAATAGTGCAACACATGATTTCTTAGACCTTTCTGTTTTACAGGGTTTTTTTTTCCTTTCCTTTACCAGTGATAAAAGCTGTGTCACATAATTTATCCAATAACCACTCTATTTCAGAACACTCAGCAGTCACTTGATTTATTGTATGTGGAGGGAAAAAAGAACTTATTCCAAAATATCCACAAATTGTACTTGGCCTCCTCATTTTAGAGCAGGAAGTAGAGTTGCTAACATTCTGGGTTTTGAGTGAAAGGACAGAGGCTCCTGCAAGAAAGGTTATATTCCTGGAAAGGGTATCCTGAGTGAAAGGACGTAGGTTGATCTGATTCTCCCATAGAACCAACGTTTTAAGAGGGAGTATATATATATATATATACACACACACACACATA
>NW_011441454.1:0-1115 GCF_000754665.1 Bison bison bison | reverse complement strand
GCCACTTTGCAGAGCTGGATTTCTGAAAGCTTTGTTTTCTTTTCAAATATTCTTTAGTAAAGAATGTTTTTGTGGCATTGTTCAGTTCTAGAGCAAAGCAAACGAAAATAGCATTTTAAAACATTAATTTGAGTAAAATGGCAAGAACCCAAAAAATTACTGTTGCAGTATTCTGATAATAAATTCAGATCTCTTTTAAGACAGTGAAGACAAAAGTAGAGTCAACTTTGTTTTTAACCCAAGCAAACAAAATTTCTCTGAATTTGATGCAACTTTGATATGCCTACACATACACCTACTGAGCAGCTCCTATGTCAGATAAAACACCAGAAATGAAAGAAACAGTGATGACAGAGGTATAGTCCTTGCCCTCAAGAAGACTGCAGTCTAAAAGATGGTAATAAACAGGTACACTATAAAAGGGGGAAAATATGTTATGGGTGCAGCAACAGAGTAACTAGAGTGCAATCATGGCTCAGGAGTGATAATGAAAAGGAAAAATCACTAGAAGCTTTTACTTTATAGTTTTATTTCTTTCCATATGTGATGGACTGACTGTGTAGAGTCTAATGCTGCTGATATGAAGAAGTCAAAAAAAATGTAGAAATAAATTCTCAACCCTTCAGAAACTTGTGCACGAGTTAAAGAGAAAAGGAAAATATTCATTTGAAGTAAACAAATACCAATCAAAAAACAAATATGATGATATTCACTTTAAAAAAGAGTCTCTAGAACATGAGCCAAGGAAAGCAAGGCATAATCTGAATTGAACTATTTGATGGAGAAGTTCTTCCCAGGGAGGCCAGTGTAGAGCTAGTTACTACTGGCTGAGAAGTACACAAGTCTTTCCGTCAATGGTGCCCTCTTACTTTCATCCCACAATTATTCCTGTACTGTCTTCTCAGCTTCCATCCTTACAAAGGCTTTGAGCTTCTTCTCTAACCAGTTACATCAAATTTTCTCTATTTTTTCTAACTACTCTCTTGGATTTATTCTTATCTAAGCAATGGACGCAGTTCATGGGGTCGCTAGGAGTTGGACATGACTGAACGACTTCACTTTCACTTTTCACTTTCATGCATTGGAGAAGGAAATGGCAACCCACTCCAGTGTTC
>NW_011441453.1:0-1115 GCF_000754665.1 Bison bison bison | reverse complement strand
GGAAAACCACTAGACCATTCAGGTATGACCTAAATCAAATCCCTTATGATGATACAGTGGAAGTGAGAATGAGTCATCAAACAAGTTAAAAGAAAATGTGAAGGTGATATTGATAATGATGATGGTGATGACAATCATTTATAATCTAGCCTTAATGCATGTAACATGTATACTTGGTCTTGAAACCATTGTACTGAAATTAAACACGCACATGATGTTTTCAAGTTGTTTTAGAAAACTTCAGTAGTAGTTAATGAGTACATATAGTTACCATAGTTTTCAATTAAGATGTTAGATTTTCTTTAATAGGACTAGTAATCATTTCTCAGCAGCCTTTAAGTATAAAAAACAAGTTGTCATTAAAGAAAGAAAGGAAGCTAGAAATGAGAAGAAAAGAAAGAAAAAGATGGAAAGCCACACAACACATTTTACTGACTGGCATATCCTGAAGCCAAAGCCAGGTAAGGGCAAGAGAAAAAATATATGTACATGATCCCACATAAGAGCAAAGAAGCAAAAATCTTAAATTAAATCTTAAAAGTTAAATCCAGCAGTATATTGAAAGAGTAATTCATCAAGCTCAAAGAGGATTTATCCCAGCATTGCTAAGATGGCTCAGCATTAGGTTATATATCAATTTAACTTATTATATTAATAAATAAAAAAATTTAAATGACTGTCTTAAATTCAACATCCACTAATGATATAAAAGAAAAAATTTCCTAGCATGTAGAAAAAGAACAGCTTTAATTTGATGCATTGTTTGTTTTTAATAAAACAATGATAAAAACTTACAGCAAATGCCATACTTAATGGTGAAGTAATAGACACACATTCCAATTGAAGTCAGAAACAAGACAAGAATGACTTTTATCACCGCTACTATTCAAATGGTATCATTTACTTTCTCTAATTCAAAAAGAGAAGGAAAGCAATAAGAGGTATAAACATTAGAAAAGAAGAGGCAAATTGTGATTATTTGCAAATGACACTACCGCTTACATAGAAAAACTCAAGAAAATCAATTGACAAACTATTAGAATTAATAAGAAAATTCAGCAAGGTGACCACATACAAGATCAATGTAAAAAAAAAAAAAAAGCAATAACTTTTTT
>NW_011441452.1:0-1115 GCF_000754665.1 Bison bison bison | reverse complement strand
TTATAGTAAATGCTCAGTAAATGGAGCTATAGTCACTATTACATGAAAACTCTTCCTTTTTGCTAGGTAAGTTTTAAGTAGCAAGCTGAATAAAACCTGAAACCAGCAATTTTTACTTTTCAGAACTTTATTTCACATAAGTCTTCCCTGAGAAATCATAAGTCACTGTCCATAAAATTCCATACTATATAACTGGTAGGATACTAACTTATTTAAGTTTATTAATCTGACTCAATAATTAAATCAATACATACCAAAGTCATATTTTCTTCTTCTGTATACTCATCAGTAGGAAATAATTCAAAGTTTCCCTGTAATATACCCACTCATCTTACAATGAGATCACCAACTAACTCTATTAACACATTCTATATGTTTCCAGCACAGAACCATCAAGGCCTTTTGTTCAAGTAACAAAGGAAAACTACTTTTCAGTTACAGCTTCACTGATATATTACTATTTCACAGATGTACAGAACATGTCTCGTGGGCTTCTACCAGGAGGTGGGGAATACTGTGCTGCCCTAACACTGAGGCGCCTCAGGAAACAAGCCTCACGTTACCCCGTACTCCACTCCACTAATAAATCCCAACAGGCTTATCTGAAATGGTACTTATTTAACACTTTTTTTTAAAAAGTATTGAAATCAGTATCTATACAGTCTGGATAAATCACCACACTAACCTTTCAGTTCCTTGAATACACAATGTTAGCTCCCACCTCCTCAATATATCTCCTTGTAATAGTCTCTTTTCCACAACCAAATTTCCCCTAGTTGTCTCCGACTTAAGTGTCAGATCTCAAGTCACTCAAAAGTCACTTCCTTCCTCAGCTGATATTCTCTCAGGGCACCAAGCACTTTTTCTCCAAGGCACATCCCATGATGGTGAGTGTATCTGTGTGATTATCCAGTCCACGTCCATCTCCCGCAATTAACTGCAAGCTCCAAGAGGCCAGTGACACACTTACTTGTCAACAGAAATGTTTGAAAAAGAAGTGATTTTTCCGAAACTTGGAAACAGAAAATTATGAGACCAGTGTTTTTGGAGAAGGAAATGGCAACCCACTCCAGTGTTCTTGCCTGGAGAATCCCAGGGACAGCGGAGCCTGGTGG
>NW_011441451.1:0-1115 GCF_000754665.1 Bison bison bison | reverse complement strand
CCTCGTCCCTGGGGTTTCCCAGGCAAGAATACTGGAATGGGTTGCCATTTCTTCCTCCAGGGGACCTTCCCAACCCAGGGATTGAACCTGAGTTTCCTGCATTCGTAGGCGAATTCTTTACCACTGAGCCAACAGGGAAGCCCATTTGCCGTCTTTGCCTTATCCGTTATAACAACTAACATTAGCTAACGTTCATTGAGTTCTTGTATCTACTGGACATTGTGCTAATTAAAATTAAGCACATTCCTCACCATGTTACCCTTGATCCTCTCAAATACTTATAAAGTGTAAGTATCCTTATACTCATTTTTCAGATGAGAAAGCTGAGTCATAATTAAGTAACTTCCCATGGTCTGATAGAAATGGCAAAGCAAAGCTTCAGGACCAGGTATGTCTAACTCCATATATGCTTGACCAGTTGTAAAAACTACTCCAAAACACCTGAGGTGAGAATATTCATTTAAAAAGATAAGAAAACACAGACTTGTTTAGATATCAGATAAAGGGTTGTGATCATCATGTGTTATTTTTCTCCTGAAGGTTTTTCTTGAAGCTGCCTTCTTTTCTTGCAGGTCTTTGTTCCATTGCCTTAAAAGAGATACATGAGTCATTGGTAAGAATCCACAGTTCCTAAGAATCACTTATTTAAAGAACAATTTTAAATGGCAATAGGTGTGTGGTAGATTAGTAAACAGGTATTTTTCAAAGGACATTCTGAGGGAATTTATGAAGGATGGTAAATCTCTAAGAAGGGAAAGAAAGGACAAGAGTTAATATTAGCTAAGATATTTCTGATTGCAGGGGACAGAACCTCAGTACTTACTGGGGAATTTTTTTTTTAATGAACAATTTATTGATTTTAAAGAATTAACAGATTACATGAAGGGCAAGTATGTTTCCTCCAAGTTCCTTTTTCTCAAAGACCTCAAACATGATGTGCTCTGACTTGCTCAACCTGGCAGCTCTGAGTCTTCTTTTTATCCTTTTACACCAGCTTGTCACAAGTACCTTAGACAGCAGCATAGGGCATTCTGCTCACAGCCTCTGAGTCTTGGACCTTGAGAGAAAAGCCCTTTGTGCTCAACTTGAGTTGTATTAAATTCTTATTGGCTGGG
>NW_011441450.1:0-1116 GCF_000754665.1 Bison bison bison | reverse complement strand
GGGGGAGCTTGATGGGCTGCCGTCTCTGGGGTCGCACAGAGTCGGACACGACTGAAGCGACTTAGCAGCAGCAGCAATGTAATGTTTTAGGATCTTCTATTTTTTAATCTGTGTTCTCAAGTTTTCTTGAGTGGGTTTTTGCAAAGCTGGTGTCTTTTTTCAGCAGAGGAAAAGTTTGAGATGTGGAAGGACATATAAGCAGTGACTCTCAAAGCCAACATCAGCAATATGGAAGGTTCTCTGGATGCATTTCACATTTTACAGGGAGGAGTCTAGAACTTCACAAAAAATTCTGAGAGCCTAATCAAAGGAAACGTTACTAATAACAGTATCAGTATTTCTTACATAATAAAGGATATACTTTTCTACGCTCTTGACTTTGGATATTTGTATATGATTCGTTTTTGATGATGGGAATGAGCAAGGTGTTCCGCGTCCCTTCCGGGCAGCAGTGTGTACCAGCCGGTGTGATTCTGGCCGTCTCTTGCCTCGGTGTAGTGTGTGAGAGCACGCAAGATGCAGAGCCAGGCAGCCTGGGCCGCCTGCACACGGACAGCTGTCCTGCATCGCCAGACCCGCAGTCGGCTTGTGTGAGCAAGAAGTTAACTTTAGTTGAGTTAAGCCACTGAGACTTTGGTGCCTTTTGTTTCCACAGCCTAGCCAGCCTATTCTAACACATTCTTCCTTAATTTTCCACCTCTTCCTCCCGCCGTGTTTTCATGAGAGTAGTTGATCTTTGAGTGCTTATATGCACGGTATTTAGACTTCGCATGCAGCAGCTCGTTTCCTCTTTAGTACCACTTGGGGAAATAATGGTGATCTCACTCTGTCACACTGAGAGTTAAGGGCTGGAGAGATCATGTAATGGGGTCCAAGTCACTGGTTTACTAACAGAGCTGCGATTTGAACTTTGGTCTCTGACTCCAAATACATACTCCTTCCATTGAGTTATGTAACCACTTAGTTTTGTAACAGTGTTGAAAATTATTCAGCTAATTGAAATATCTATCTGCTTTTTACAGGCCGCCTTTCTTTCATTTCCTTCTCAGTGGAGAAAGATAGCAGTTGGTTGCCAGCCTGAAGATTATATTTGTATTTCCACCTGCCACGCAATCT
>NW_011441449.1:0-1116 GCF_000754665.1 Bison bison bison | reverse complement strand
AGAAGAAAAGTCTTAACCTCATAATCTCATAATTGTGTATCTCCTCGTATATACACTATTTAATCAAGATGTGCCCTGAACTTACATGTACGAGTTAGAACAGTGATGCTTCTAATAGAAAAATAAAGATAAAAGTAAGTTAGTATCTTGGAAGCCATGAGAGTAGGAAAGGATTTTGCAATTAATACATGAAAAAGCATAAACCATAAAAAAGGATAAAGTGGAATTTAGACCTAAATTAGAATTAACATTAAAAACTTCTACTCATTAAAGACACTGTTAAGAAATGTAAAAGGGAGAAAATGCGTCCTGTCACCACATATGACAAAGGCCCTGTATGTAGAATATGTCTAGAACATCCATAAATCAATAATACAAAGGTAAATATTTCCATTAAAAATTGAGAAAGTTGACAAACTTTAATGAAAGTAATAAAGGGCTAAGAAGAATGTGAAAAGATGCTGACATTATTAATCATAATGCAAATGCAAATTAGTATCATAGTGGCATGTATTTTCATACCTTTAAGAATGACTAAAATGAAAAAGACTGACGAAACCAAATATTGGCAAGGATTTGGAGCACCTAGAACTCACACATTACTAATGGGAGTGTAAAGTGGACCATCTATTTGGAAAACTGGTTGCAGTTTCTTACAAAGTTAAGCATCTATTTAGGATACAATAACTCTATTTCCAGGTACTTACTCAAGAAAAAAAAAATGAAAGCATCTGTCTAAAAAATGACTTGTGCAAGGTCATTTGTAGCAGCTTATTTATAGTCTCCAAGTTAGGAAGAACCCAAATTACTATAAACAGGGGAACAAAAAATGTATAAAACATTTTCATGAACAGCACACTACTGAGCAATATAATAAATGAACTACTGACATAGGCAAGTCATGGATAAGCCTCAAATCATTATTCTGAGCAAAAAGACACCCAGATACCTAAAATAAGGAACATATACTTTATACCTTCATTTAAATTACACTCTGCAATATGTAAAACTAATCTATGGTGAAAGAATGTATACAACCATCTATATATATATATACACACATATATGTATATATTACTTTTAGGCCATAAGAGTTCATAATTTTATTTATGACTT
>NW_011441448.1:0-1116 GCF_000754665.1 Bison bison bison | reverse complement strand
TCCAGACAAGAATACTGGAGTGGGTTGCCATGCCCTCCTCCAACTGGCTATATTTATAGCCAAGATAGATGATATTCCCTCGAGAAGGAAATGGCAAAACTCAAAACAATGAAAAAATAGAAAGATGGGGTATACCAAAATGCATTTTTCTTTGGATGCCATGGGTGTTTGTTTTTTTTTAATTTCTACTTTTTTTAAACTTTGTTTTCTTCTTTCAAGTTATCTGTAATGTGTGTGTAGTCTCTTAATACTGAAATAACTCCCAATAAACTTCAAAAAAGAGAAATAGGGAAAGAGGAAGGAAGAAAGTCAAGGGAGGTTGGGGGTAGGAGGACGGGGCGAAGGCCACCCCAATCAGGTGCAAGCCCTGCCACCAGTGATAAACCAGAGGAAGAGAAACTATTTAATTCACATCCAGGAAATTAGCATGCCTGACAGTCTAGGCACCACTTCCTGGAAGGACAATTGCTCTCCATAAATCAATCACCTTGAAAATATCAATGATATAATCAATTGGTGATTTATAGAATAATAACTGTTATTAACTAAGCTCTTTCCAGGCAAACCATTTACTTAAAAAAATCACTGGGGCTCAGGTGGGCCTTGAGAGGGAGCTCTGCCTTTCCCCAGTTTACCCTTGAAAACCTGAGGCGTGAGAGTTAATGTGCATTAGGGTGAAGGTTTGATTCTGTTCACAATATCCAGCTAAGAAGGTCTAGAAGCAAGAAACCAAAAGTAGATAGATTCTCATTTAAAATATCGAAATTGAATGAGAGCCTTTTATTCGTTCAAGGGGGAGTTTCAAGTGTGAGAAACACTTGCCTAGCGTACCTTGTAGCTAGGTAGGGAATACCTGGGGACTCCAGATGAAGTTCTCTAGAACTCCTCCAGCCCCCACACCCAGCAGGATCACAGCAGGACTCAGAGGGCTCCACTGTTTCCTGCTGGAAAGGGGTCCTGCCTTCTAGCACCTTGAAGGGGTACATTCCCTTCTGTTTGTGCTAAGTCGCTTGAGTCGTGTCCAACTCTGCGACCCCATGGACTGTGACCCTCCAGGCTCCTCTGTCCATGGGATTCTCCAGGCAAGAATACTGGAGTGGGTTGCCATGCCCTCCT
>NW_011441447.1:0-1116 GCF_000754665.1 Bison bison bison | reverse complement strand
TTTCGATATTTGGCAAAACTAATACAATATTGTAAAGTTTAAAAATAAAATAAAATTAAAAAAAATTTATTCTAATGCATTTTAACCACATCTATATTTTTATTTACCTTTTTATATAAATCTGTTCTTCATAAGACTAACCCATTTTTCTTTTCTTTAAAATATTTGGGGTTTTTTTTCTATTATCTTTTCTAGCATACTCTTCTCAAAATATTCAAGAAACCACTGACTAGACATCCTTGAATTATTTTAGCAAATTTTTACATTCCAAAGTCAGTCTCCATGACAGCAAATTACTCAAAGCCTGATGTTCTGAATAGATACCATTTATATAAGAAATATTTGCTTCATTTAACTCCTTTCTGTCAATTTGCTTCTTTTTACATAGTCAGTTCATTTCCATTTATCTCTGTGAGAGCTCAATTGTCTTTGATGACTCAACATTAAAAAATTCAAAAAAGAGAAAATACGTGTCATTCATTTTGGCAAATTATAAGAAGTATGCGATGAAAATGAAGACTATTTCCTAGTGAGATGTTTTTCAAATGCCAAGTGTCAAATATAAATATGTTGCTGTTGTATTGGGAAAGCAGAGACCCCAGTTTTCTGTCTTGGGGGAAAGTGGAAGTGGCTTTGTCCCCAAAGATGAAAGCAGTAAGGACATGATTCTTAGAGGGATCGAGAGTAGGCCATCAACAGATCCCTTCTCACGCCCACAATTTACATCTGTCACTTTCCTTCAAGTAATGGAAGCTCCATTACTAAATTACTAAGAACCAATTCATAATAAAGTCCATAAGGAGCAGTATAAACACAACGCTGCAGAGATGGAGTAGAAGGGAGGATGAGGGAGGGAAAGTGTGAAGGCAATATTTCTAACTAGGTTTTCAACAGTCTGTAGGATTTCAACTGATTGCAGAAACTGTGAAGGTATCTCAAATATAAAGGGCACAAAGGAAAAATAACATACGAGGTGTAAACAACACAGATCTGTGGCATAGCACAGGAAATTATGATCACTATCTTGCTTCTTTTAACCTATAACAAAATATAAACTGCAAAAACACTGAACCACTATGTTGTACAACCAAAACTAATATTGTAAATCAACTATAC
>NW_011441446.1:0-1116 GCF_000754665.1 Bison bison bison | reverse complement strand
GCTCTGTGCCCCGCTCCTGGCGAGGCCCTGACCTGCTCAGTCTGGGCTCTGTCTGAGCCCTCTTGTGTGGCTGGCATGTGGGAGGGGATTGCCTGCCCACTCAGCTCTCAGCAGGACTCACTCCGCACAGAACACATGTCCTGCGTGTTGCCCGGCCAAGGTGGGGGGACCTTCAGGGTCATGATGGACCCAACCAGCTGAGACCCAGCCAGACCTGGGTACCCAGGCTTGGGATGAGGGGAGCCATGTTCTCACTGGACCAGGTCAAGGGGTGGTAACAGGTCAGAGGAGGTCTGGTGACCCAGCGATTCCCAGCGATTCCCTGGGTGAACCCTGCGATTCCCAGCAGTGGGCAGTGGGTATGCTGTTCTCCACCCGGGGCAGCATCAACCACTGCTTCCAGGCGAGAAAAGTTTGCATTTCCATAACAATTCATGGTGTTGGTCTCTTTTGCTTCCTTGGAGAAAAGAACAATCTGTTGCTGGTGCTCCTGATTTGTGCTGGCCTGAGGGATGCTGTCAGCCCAGGAGCCTGCCCGCTTCTGTCCCTCGTTCATTTGCATTTTTCTGATTAGCCCTTCATGCTGGACACAGCTGGCGGGGTCAGAGGCTGAGCCGTGGGCATCCTCCTGTGGAGGACGGGATGAATGGGACCAGGCTGTGCGTGCGTGCGTGTGTGGTCCAGCGCCATGCTCCCTCTGGTGGTCTCGTGCAAGTCTGCGCATCCAGGAAATGTCAGGGTGACACAAGCAGAAGTGCCCGAGGTGCATTATTTATCCAACAACACTGGACATGAGGAGGCCTTCACCACAGCACGTGATTCCCTGTGCTACAGGAGTGACACGGAATAAAAGGATGCAAGGGGTCATAGTTTGCCTCCAGAGCTGCCTGCCCTCTAGCGTGAAAGGGCAAGGTCTGTATTCAGCTCAATTCAGTTTCGGTTGCTCAGTCAGGTCCAACTCTTTGCGACCCCATGGACTGCAGCACGCCAGGCTTCCCTATCACCAACTCCCAGAGCTTACTCAAACTCATGTCCACCGAGTCAGTAATGCCATCCAACCATCTCATCCTCTGTCGTCCCCTTCTCCTCCTGCCTTCGATCTTTCCCAGCATCAGG
>NW_011441445.1:0-1116 GCF_000754665.1 Bison bison bison | reverse complement strand
GCCTCTCTTCTGTGTGCAAGGTAGTAGAAACTGAGCTGTGGAATCAGGCAGGTGTATCCAGTTCACCTGGGAGCCCCAGTTCTTTCATCTGCCAAATGGGAACACTGAGCCCTTCTGAGGCAGGTGGTGAGAATGGGGTGGGAGTGTAAACACAGGACCTTGGGGCATCCTCCTCCTCTTTGCTTTAGAAGACACACCCACCTAGGAGGAGGGGGAGGTGGAGTAAGGTGGCCCCAAGCTGACCTTTGCCCTGGGATGTTGGCTGGGCACCCTCATGGGGACTGGACAGCCCTGGCACTTAATCTCAGCCCATCTCACCCTCCCCTGTGAGCTTCCAGCCCAGCCAGTGAACATCAACCTGGGGGACTGGGTGGCTGGGCAGCCTGTTCCTTTCCCAGTCCAGCTGCCGTCCTGGGGGGAGGGGTGCCAGCTGCCACCTGTTGGCCAAATGCTGCCTGAGGCAGCTGCCTCTGCCTCCGCTGGGCCCAGATCCCCCCTCCCCAGGACAGGAGCCGGGCTCTTCTGGGGGTCCTGGAGAAGTGGGTACCCTCAGGCCTCTACTTGCCCTCTCAGGTGAGGCTGCCTGGGAACCATCTGGTGACAGAGAGGCTGTTCTGGCTCGGAGTGGGGAGGGTGGCCCCGGGTCTCCCCTCCAGCTCTGTGACCCTGTCCCCTCCCCTTTCACAGTGAAGGAGTCTTCAAGTGCCCGGAGGACCAGCTTCCTCTGGACTATGCCAAGGTGAGTCCACCGTGCCAGGTACAGGCTCTTGCCGCCCTTGGTGGAGGCTGGAGCTGCTGCTGCAGCCAGTGGGCTCAGGGCCAATGTCAACCCAGTGCTGTGCGCCCCGACAAAGGTGGCCTGTTCCCTCCTACCAGGCCAGTTTGCAAATGAGGCCCGTGTTTGCCCTGGAGGGCGGGCACAATGCCCAGCTTGTGGGGGTGCACAGAGCTTCTCTGTGCCCACCAGAAGTGTTCCCCTCCTCTTTGGGTGGCTGGCCAGACCTGTGGCTGAGGGCCAGGACCCCTCTACGAGGGAGAAGGAAGCAGACGGTGTGGGGGCCGCCAGGGGCTGGGCAGGCTGACTGGCTGTCAACCCCAGAGGGAGTGCCCTGCGTC
>NW_011441444.1:0-1116 GCF_000754665.1 Bison bison bison | reverse complement strand
TTCCTCCCCATCCCATCCCTCAGGGTCATCCCAGTGCACCAGCCCTGAGCACCCTGTCTCATGCATCAAGCCTGGACTGGCGATCTATTTCACATATGATAATATACATGTTAAGGTATGTTTTATTAGCCAGAATGCAATCTACCTTGGTGAATGTTAAATGTGAACTTGAGAAGAATGTGTATTCTGCTGCTGTCAAATGGAGTGTTCTAAAATGTCAATTAGATCAAGTTGACTGATAGTGTGGTTCAGGTAAACTATATTTTTACTGATTTTCTGCCTGTTTGATCTATCAATTACTGAAAGAGAGGTGGTATTGAAGTCTCTACCTATAATTGTGCATTTGCCTTTTTCCTTGCGTTTCTATCAGTTTTTGCTTCATGTCTTTTGATGTACTGTTAGCTGCATGTGTTCTCAGAGAACTGACCCATTTATCATTGTATACTGCTACTGCTAAGTCACTTCAGTCATGTCCGACTCGGTGCGACCCCATAGACGGCTATAGCAACTTCAGCTTTCTCTTAATTAATGTTAGCATGATATATCATTGCTTTATTTTTAATCCAAGTCTTTATATTTAAAGTGGATTTTTTTGTAGACAACATATAGTCAGGTCTTATTTTTATATCCATTCTGACACTCTTTGTCTTTTATTGGTATATTTAGACCCTTCACATGTAGAATGATTATTGATATGGTGGCTTTAGTGTCTATCATATTTTTAACTGTTTGCTTTTTGTTGCATTTGGTTTTTGTTTCTTTTCGGTACTTCATTTTATTCTCATAAACATGCCCTGAGGGAGGTCTCTCATATTAGTCTTATTTAGAAATGAAAGAACACTACTTAAATTGACTTAACCAAGGTTACACAGGGCAAATATAACAGAGCCATCAGTCAGTTCAGTCACTCAGACATGTCTGACTATTTGCGACCCCATGGACTGCAACACAACAGGCTTCCCTGTCCACCACTAACTCCCAGAGCTTGCTCAAACTCATCTCCATTGAATCTGTAATGCCTTGCAATTATCTCATCCTCTGTCATCCTCTTCTCCTCCTGACTTCAATCTTTCCTAGCATCAGGGTATTTTCAAATGAGTCAGTTCTTCTCATCAG
>NW_011441443.1:0-1116 GCF_000754665.1 Bison bison bison | reverse complement strand
GTGGGCTGCCGTCTATGGGGTCGCACAGAGTCGGACACGACTGAAGTGACTTAGCATAGCATAGCATAAGTCATCAATATTATTTGCATTTTCTCAGTTTTACGCATCCTCATGTATGTTTCTGAGTAGTCTATGTTTCCACCATCCCAGTCCAGATACTGACCAGTTCGATCACCATGAATCTCTCATGTTGCTTTTTTGTAACAGCTTTCTCCCTCCCACCCTGTCCATCTCCCCAAGCCCTGGAGAACACCCATTTCTCAAATTTTGGAATGTTGTCACTTGAAAATGTTATATAATTAATCGTGTGACTGACTTATAGGATTGGCTGTTTTTACTCAGCATAAGTCTCTGTTACACATATCAGTACTCATTTCTTTGTATCGTTGAGTAGTAGTCCACAGTGTTTAGGTTCCACAGTTCGTTTAATGATTCATCAGTTGAAAGATGTCTGAACTGTTTTCAATTCCTGGCTATCATTTTAAAAAGCTGCTATAAACATTTGCATTCAGATTTTTGTGTGAACATAGGTTTTCATTTCTCTGGGATAAATGTTCAAGAGTGCAACTTCAGGGTCAATAAATGTTTACCTTTTAAGCCAACTGCCAAATTAGTTTTCCAAAGGCTTGTAACATTTTCATTACCAACAGCTAATAATGAGTGATTCAGTTTCTCTACATCTTCACTGACATTTGGTATTATCTCTGTATGATATTGTGGCCATTCTAGTGTGTATGATATTTCATTATAGTTTTAATTTGCATTTCCCTGATGAATAAACTTGTTGAATACATTTTCATGTGTTTACTTAATATCTACTTAACATTCTTCAGTGAAGTGTCTGTTCATTTCTTTTGCCCATGCTTTTCACTGTTGAGAGGATGAGATGTTTGGATGGCATCACCAATTCAATGGACATGAGTTTGGGCAAGCTCCAGGAGTTGGTGATAGACAGGGAAGCCTGGCATGCTCCAGTCCATGGGGTTGCAAAGAGTTGGACACAACTGAGTGACTGAAGGCTTTCCTGATAGCTCAGTTGGTAAAGAATCTGCCTGCAATGCAGGAGTCCCTGGTTCAATTCCTGGGTTGGGAAGATCTGCTGGAGAAGGGATAGGC
>NW_011441442.1:0-1117 GCF_000754665.1 Bison bison bison | reverse complement strand
GATCTTCGTTTTCCGAATCTTGAGCTTTAAGCCAGCTTTTTCACTCTCCACTTTCACTTTCATCAAGAGATAACACATACAAATTCCTTAGAATTGTACCATACAGACAGTAAGATCTCCAAAAGTCTTATTTGTTACTTATTCTTTGCAATAATCTTATGACATTACTGTCTTATCTACATGTCACAAGTGAGAGAAATCGAAACTTAGCAAGCTTAACAATTTGATGACACACACAATAAGTGGCAGAATTGGGATTCAAATTCAGTTCCAGTTGATAATACATTTAATGTTCAATCTCTCTTTATAGTTTATGATGCTTTTGCAAATGGAATATTATTTTCTAAAGACATCTTATAACTGAAGTTATATAAGGAATCATTGATTTTTAAATAAATATCTTGTATGGCCTAGCAGATGAGCTTTGTCTTTTTAAGACTTATTTGAAATCTTATTTCAAACACATTTAAACTTGTGTCTGATCTTAGTGGATGGCAGAGAAATTTCAGAAAACATTTGGTAATGGAGGTAGCAAACATGGTTAATTCAAGCAGTTTATGCCACTTACGGGAAAGTTTTTAAGACTCATTCTTTATTGTTATATTCACTGTGGACTTGAAATGCACAGTGTTTATAATGTTTAAAGGTATCTTTTAATTCTAAGAGTGTTGTGTTGCTCTCATCAAGAATGCTTAAATTTATCAATTATGTTCCTATATTATTTTAAATAACCTTGGGGAAATAAATGAGCTAATAGTTGAAAATACCTGTTTAATCTTATGATGAAAATGAGCTTGTGAATTACCTGCACCATACCAACAATACTCACTCGAGGTGTGCCTAATGTCTAGGATGCTTTTATGGAAGCAGTTTTAAACTTAACATGCCAGGGGAGGCAGCTGGCTGCCTTAATCAATCCTTTTCCCACCTGAAACCAAAGCTTCAAGCACCTGATTAAAGGGCTGCTCTTCTAGAGGCTCATAGGACCACACTGTATTCTATTTTCTCCTTCCGGGGACCCCACCCTCCAGGATCTAATGCCTGATGGTCTGAGGTTGGAGCTGATGAAATAATAATAGAAATAAATTTCATGATAAATGTGATGCGCTTGAATCAT
>NW_011441441.1:0-1117 GCF_000754665.1 Bison bison bison | reverse complement strand
GTTCTTTAGTCAGTCGTTTGTCACACAAATGTGAGTACTTCTTGCTGTTAATTTCCCAAGACATAATAGAAATATGGCAGATGGATCACCATCTATTGGTCGGGGTAGATCGTAAGGCCCAGGGAAACCACATGAAACTTCTCCCTACCTCAGTTTCTCTCTATCTGATACTTAAGATTAGGCCAGCAGCCTTCTAAACTGGAAGAAGAGTCTAACCAAAGAAAACAGTAAGGAACTGTCCATTCTGAAGTTTATTTCTTGCCTGCAAATCAAATAAGATATTGATCTTTCATCTCAAGATAAAGTCTTTCACTGGAACTTTGATGCCCCAATTCTCATAACAAAGTCACCAACAAAGAAAATGTGATCTGATTTTCTCACCTTTGAAAATCTTTCTCAACTCCCTGAGTGACTCTCTTGATGTGAACTGAATGTTTATACTCTTCCTTCCTTCCTGAGACTGCTTTGTTTATTTAGGGATGGGGGTTCAAGGTCACTGAAGTAGATCTTCCTCAGCTCTACCAAGACCCAAGAGCTCTTGTGTAAGTGACCAAACCCTTGTATATCAGAGACTGGCCTAATGCAATCAAGGTCTGTTATCTCATTTATACCTCTTACATGTCTTTTATGAGGATATTATAAGGTTTCATTAACTAATGATTATGATATTTCATACACTTTTTTAGACATGTTCTATGAACGTAAGTGCTATTACTCCTTGGGTCATTCCCTATTTGCATTAATATGACTTTTAGCATCATCCATGTACTCAAATGTGGGGGCCCTCGCACATTTACTGGCTCCTTAGGAACAAAAGATGCCAGTGCAGAGTGAGGTTTAATTTTCTTTTCTGCTGTTAGATGATTCTTAAAACCTTTCTGAGAGACCATGAGTGAGAATAATCTGGAAAGTAATGACTTCTGATAGTAAAGACCTAATCTATAAAATATTTGATTAGCAGTTAAAGAATAAATCAGCAGTCACATGGCCCTGCCTTTTAACTGAGCATACATTTAACATGGCTTCCTAGGGGCTTAGTGTAAAAAATCCAGCCTGCCAATGCAGGAAATGCAGAAGACGTGGCTTCCATCCCTGGGTTGGGAAGATACTCAGGAGG
>NW_011441440.1:0-1117 GCF_000754665.1 Bison bison bison | reverse complement strand
GGGCTGCTTCCTCTCTCCAGGAACAGGAACTCTCTCTCTCCTTCTCAGCTTTGCTGCCAGGAATCTCAGAGCGACTTTACTGCTCGGTTTTCCTATCTGATTCATGTTCAGGGTAGACCTTACCTCCACCTACGAACCCCAACTCTGTCTTTCCAGTTTTATTTTTTAACGGCCTTTTTGTATGAGTGTTTATATTTTAAACTACTTAAGATATTTTGAGGGGGAGCAAACTACGGGTACACTGCTCGTGGATCTGAGGTATAAAGGACAGGAAGGGCAAAGGTGTATGAAGGTCTGTACTGGGAAAGCGTCGCATGACTGGCCACGGAAAGCACATTTACGCGCAGATGCAGAGACGCGGTGCCCACAGCCGAGGGACCAGAAGCAGCAGCAGAAACCTGAAAAGCACATCTGAGCAAGGTCATGACTTTTTAGTTGTGGTGCGTTAAAGAAATGACCAGCAGATGCCAACCTTCGTCCACACCCCAGCGCCCCGCCTGCCCTTGCTGGGGGCACAGCGAGCACCGTGTGAACAGGGGGCTCCATGCTGAGCGTGGGGTGGGCACCTCTCTGCCCGCTGCCCACTAGGGTGCGGGATGGAGGGCAGGGCTCAGACGATGCTCCGAATGACCCCAATCCTCAGGAAACTGATGGCCTGCCCACCCTTCCGGTGACCGCTAAAGCCGAGAAGCCAGCCTGGGCGCCAGTCCACCTGTGGGACAGACGCCATGGGTGTAGGTGAGTGTGGGCCGACTGACTGGGGGACACAGGCTCCGTGGGTGAATTGGGCCCCCTCCCGCATCCATCCCGGGGTGCACACAGCGGGGAGGGGTCCTGCCACACAAGGAGCTCGTCACCCCACAGGTTTGTGGACGTGACCCTGGGTCCCTGGGTCAGGGGGAGAGAGGGAATTGAGGCCTGGATGGAGGTGGGGACAGATGCCAGGGTCCTGCTGCCTCGGCTCAGGTGCTGCAGGGGCCAGTCAGCCTGGGCACCTCCAGGCCCTTTCCTTGCTGCTCTCACCTGGAAGCAGCCCAGAACCTCATGCCCCCAGCTGCTCTTCTGGGGACACACGGGGCACATGCAGGGCTTTCCCTCACCCTTTGCTGCTGCCCGG
>NW_011441439.1:0-1117 GCF_000754665.1 Bison bison bison | reverse complement strand
TTTTTTTTTTTTTTTAAATTATCTCTATTTTTGGCCATGCGACTTTCAGGATCTTAGTTCCCCCACCAGATTTTAACCCTGGGCCCTTAGCAGTGAAAGCACCAAGTCTTAACCATTGGACCGCCAGGGAATTCTCAAGTCTACCTGCTTTCTTCCTACAGCTTGTTTTATTTGAAAACAGGATAGGATGGCTTATACATCAGTTATAATGCTTTTTACTTTTCAAACTCTTCCTTTTCCTCCTCCTTCTTCCACTTCTTTTTTGTCTATCTGAGTGTTTCATGAGACTTTACCCGGTCACAAAACCCCGGGAAGTTTACTCAGGCTATCTCTGTTCTGCTTCTGAGTTCCAAAATAATAAAGCGGCTTGTTTCACAGTCTTCCCAGAAGCCTTTTTAGGTCTAGGAATCAAACTCCATCCTTCAGTCTTTGGCTCGGCTCAAGAAATCAAATCTCCACCCTCTCCCAAATTAATGTGAGCATTTGAGCTTTAGGAAAATTAAATCTCTACAAGCATCATCATGAGTTCAGAGCAATATAAATACCAGGGCTGCCTACAGACCAGAAGGGAGTGTCATCTTCACTCCCTCTGAGATTTAGGAATGTCAGATGGGCAAAACCTTCTGCTTTATATAGCTGAGCTTATAGACGTGCTAGCCTGAGACGAACGAGGCAAGCAGCTCCAAAGTTTTGAAGGATGCATGGAGAGAGAAAAGTGGAGTAAAAGATGCTGTCAGAGGTCTTTCTTGATATTTTGAACCGAGAAAGTTCTGGCCTGGATTGGAGGCCGAGAAAAGAGAGCCCACAGTCACAGGAGTAAATGAGGGGTTAGAAATTGAATGTAAATGGAAGATGAAAGAACTTGGATGGGCTTTCATTTAATATGTTTTTAAAATATTTATTTATTTGGCTGCGCTGGGTCTTAATTGTGGCACTCGGGATCTTCGTTGCATCATGCAGGATCTTTCATTGCAGCAGCTGCTGCTGCTGCTAAGTCGCTTCAGTCGTATCCGACCCTGTGCGACCCCATAGACGGTAGCCCACCAGGCTCCGCCGTCCCTGGGATTCTCCAGGCAAGAACACTGGAGTGGGTTGCCATTTCCTTCTCCAATGCATG
>NW_011441438.1:0-1117 GCF_000754665.1 Bison bison bison | reverse complement strand
GACTCTGTGCGACTCCATGGACTGCAGCCCACCAGGCTCCTCTGTCCGTGGGATTTTCCAGGCAAGAGTACTGGAGTGGGGTGCCATCGCCTTTCCAATCTGGGGCTCATAGACAGAGATAAACTACTGAGGTTGTGTTGGGTGGTGACAGTGTTGAGGGGGAGGTGATCTGGGATTTTCCCTTGAGTGAGTGGCATTGTCAGTCTGGATTGTTGGGAGTGGGAGTAATGGAAGAGGGATGGAGAAACATTTGCTCAGCTCCCTTCCCCATTGGGTACAGACTGGTCCCTTGGGACATGCATTCTGAGTTTCTGGGTGGTGATTGCAGGACCCTCAAGAAGTTCTCTTGGTGCTTGATTCCTCAGCATCAATAGGAAAGCCAGGGAGGAGGCAAGGAGTACGTGGTGCCTGCATGAGACAAGTGCTATGTGCAGTTTGGCTGCTTGAAGTTCAGGCTGTGTGTGGAGACGTGGAGACCATGCCCAAAGACCTCAGAAACAAGGGAGGTAGATGTGGCCCCTAAGTGTGTGATACAGTGCACACCTTGCACCATTCAGATTCAACTGTGCTCTCTGTGTGTCCAACACCCATAACTGAAATGTAGAGCCTCCATTTTTTGTGAGAATAAGATTTTCTCACTTATTTATTCAAGAGAGAAACTGTAAGTTCAGTCAGTCATAGAGTCTGTTTCAAGGCAGTAGCCAGTTATGTCTTTGAAAAAACCAAAGCGAGAGGATTAGTAAAACAAACTATTGTTCCCACTGTAGCTAATCCAATAGGCGTAACTGATTTTCATTATCTTCTTGCCTCACCATCCATTCTAGAATTCTCTTTTACTCAACCATCACTGAGCTGGCCTCAATGATTTGCCTGATGGCTGACTCAGGTTTTCACTGTCTAGTGATGTTACCTTGCTTTTTTGCGGGGATAATAGCTGCAATTGCCCATTTATCATTCTCACTGGGCAAGGAGTCACCATGAGGTGCTCCAGTATAACTCCTAGATTCTAAATGTACTCTTCTTTGACCCATTGTATAGGAAAAAACCGCAGAACTTCATGTGAATCATTGGCACTTACTTCCGAGGTAGTATAAACACACGGCTGCTGGTCCACTGG
>NW_011441437.1:0-1118 GCF_000754665.1 Bison bison bison | reverse complement strand
TCCAAATTATATAATGGATATTTGTAAAATATCCATTTGACTCCTTCCAACAGCTTCGTGAGGAATGTTGCACTGTCCTTGTTTTCACAGGTAGCACTTGTTCAAAGGGTTTCCCACGTGACCCGGTGGTCAATAATCTGTCTGCCAACGCAGGAGATTCAAGAAACATGAGTTTGATCCCTGGGTTGCGAAGATCCTCTGGAGGAGGAAATAGAAACCCAGTTCAGTATCTTGCCTGGGTAATCCAATGGACAGAGGAACCTGGCGGGCTACAGTCCATGGGGTCTCAAAGAGTTGGACATGACTGAGCACAACAACAAAACTTGTTCAGAGGTCGCCTACCAGGAAGAGACTTGTTCAAGTCTTCTGCATTTTTCATGTCCTGTTACCATGTTAGTTTAAATAAACTAACTACTCTCATTTCAATGATCTAAAAGAAAAATTTAAATTTAGAATTATACAGATGATTTAGAATTCTCTGTTGAAGATGGTCAACTGGTTTAAATACTGAATGTCTCTTGTACCTTCCCCACACAAGCCGGTGCAAATTCATGATGTCTAAAAGATAGGAACTGGAAATGCAGAATTTTATTTGCTTTTAGTATTATATTAAAAAGGAAAAATTAGAATTAAAAGAGGCTGACTATATTAGCAGGGAATGGGTACAGGATTTGCTCAGATAAAAGGGAGCATTATCAAGATTATTGGCTTGAGCCCAAAGGAGAGAGATCTTTCTCTAGTGCAAATTGCCTCACACTTCAACACTGTGCCAGCCTTGTAAATGGGACATATTTCCCCTCTAACTAAAGCCAAAGTATCATATTTATTTTTTTTTGAATGCAATAATTAAGCCATTAAGTAGGAGGTTTCTAAATTGGACCATGTTTGAAGAAACCATTAGGAAAGGTCAGAAAAGGTCATTTTGCTTCTGAAACAACACAACCTGTTAATCCAAATCAACCCCACTGGACAATCATTACTTGTCCCTCTTGTGGAAGCTAGTTTTCCCTGTAAAGCTCATAAACAAAAAAGATACAATTAGCAGTTTCATACAATCATGATTGTGGTTTCTGTTAGGAAACTTCATGGAAGTTTTTTATCAATTTTTTTATGGAGTT
>NW_011441436.1:0-1118 GCF_000754665.1 Bison bison bison | reverse complement strand
ATGTCTTTTTATGGGGGAGGAGTCAGACCTTGTGGCATGCAGGATCTCCTGACCAGGGATTGAACCTGTGCCCCGCTGTGCAGAGGGGCAGAGTCCTAAGCACTGGGCCACCAAGGATGTCCCCTAAAATGTCTTTTTAACAGCATGCAATTGGGTCATGATTCCTCATCTTCTCTGACAATCGTGTACTTTAATGTAAATGTTTAATCCACTAATATTGAATGCATTAATTATTGATATGACTAGGTCTCCCTTTTGCTCTTTATTTTCAGTTTGTCCCATCTATTCTTTATCCATTTTGTCCTTCCTGTCCTGCCTTCTTCTGGGTTAATCAAATGCTTTTAAAAATTCTGTTTTAGTTTCCTTGCTAGCTTTTTAGCTATACCTCTTTGCACTACATGTTAGAGATTCATTAAGAATTACAGTAGACATCCCTGAGTTTTCACAATCTACTTAGACTTCATTTTGTATCACTTCATGTAAAATATAAGAAGCTTGAAGTGTATAGTTCCATTTACTTCCCCTCCAGGCCTCCACGAGGTAGTTGTCATATACATTATACCTCTACAGATGCTATAAACCATAACACATGTAATTCTTGCTTTAAATAGGCAGCCTTTTATTTACTTATATCTTTACCATTTCTATTATGCTTTACAGATCAGATCAGAGTTTCTGTTTGGTATCATTTCCTTCTACCTCAAAGAACTTTCTTTAGTATTTCTTATACTGTAATTCTGTCAGAAATCTATACTTATCTTTATGGTAAATGTTTTTTGTTTGCCTTTAAAAAATAAAAATCTATCTTTATGCATTTTTTATTATGATAAAATATAATCAACAGGAAGTTTACCATTTTACTCATTTTTAGGTGTTCAATTCAGTGATATTTTGCCTTCTTTTCTAAAGATTTTTTGGTTTGTTATCTATATAGAATTCCAGATATATACATACCTGGAATTCTCCAGGCAAGAATACTGGAGTGGGTAGCCATTCCTTTTTCCAGGGAATCTTCTTGACCCAGGGATCGAATCCAGGACTCCTACATTGCAGGCAGATTCTTTGCCATCTGAGCCACTAGGGGAGCCCCAATATCTACCTACAATATCCTTTATTCT
>NW_011441435.1:0-1118 GCF_000754665.1 Bison bison bison | reverse complement strand
AGGGAGTCAGGCAGTCTGGCTTTAGAATTAGTGCTCTTAGCTATCCCCCACCCTGGGTGGTGTGGATTTTTCCTGCTTCAGGGCAGTGTTTTATGGTGTGTGAAGTGAGGCTAAGACCTATTATTAATGAATGGGACCTTATTAACATTTTGAGACCCACATGTTACCTGAAACTGGTGTGGCCGGAATGTGGAACCAAGGTAAATACAAGTTTTCTGTGGTTTGTGTGCATTTGTATTTCATCAGGGCTCATGAAAATGTGTTTCACAGCAGAAATTTTACTTGTGAAAATTTGTCTACTGAATATTATGTAAACAGGAACAGGGTTTTTTTGGGGGGGGGGCAGCAGGAGGCATTCTAGTTTTTCTAAAAATTTTTTAGGGCCACACACGTGAATGAGCTCCAAACATTAGTGCGTAGCCTGGTGGGTTCAGCCCAAGTGGGTGAATTGGTGATAGCCAGCTGAGAGCATTTAGGTGTTGGAAGTTTGCTTGGACACAGTTCACCACAGAGCGTAGTTGACTATAGAGCTGGGCCTTCTTGTGGCTCCTTCAGGGTGGTTTGGTTCATCCAGTGGCTGGGGGTGGTCATGAGTAGGTCACTGTAGAGCTAGTTCAGGAGGCAGCCCCCAACAAGGGCTCTCAAACCTCTGGCTCTGCCGGTTTTGGGTAAAGACTCACCACTTTGGATACAAAGCAGTGTTTTAAATCTTAGTTTCATGGGTTTAAAACATTTTTGCACTCCCATCTCATGCCAGTTTAGATGAATTTGGAAGAAAATTCAGAGCTGTAAAAATACAATATAGTACAAAACTACTCTTGTGAAAATTTACCTTCTGTACCTTCATATTCTTTACCTGTTAAGAGGCTTAAAACAGTTGAATTCTTTTTTCTCCCAGATTCATTTTGAGAATTAATTAGGCCGAAACTTAGGAAAAATTAAATTATTGAAGAAAGATCCCACATAAGTACAGGATGCTGTGGTGGATGTCAGGCATATTTTACTCTTGTGTGTTACTAACCCTAGCCTTGGTAGGGCCATTTCTATGACAGTTTTTTTTTTTTTTTAATTTCATTACCCATCTCAGTTTTGAGGGCATTATCTCCTTGGGGCCTTTT
>NW_011441434.1:0-1118 GCF_000754665.1 Bison bison bison | reverse complement strand
GGGGGAGCCTGGTGGGCTGCCATCTATGGGGTCACACAGAGTCAGACACAACTGAAGCGACTTAGCAGCAGCAGCAGCATTAGAAAATTTTCAGCCAATGTTCTTACAAACATTTTCTGTTTCCGCCTATTCATTTCAGGAAATCTACTTACAAATGTATTAGGCCAACTGACTTTGTCTCACATCTCGCTAATGCTCTGGTTGTTTGTTTGTTTGTTTTTTAATTCTCTTTCTCTGTGCTTGATTGTGAAGTTTCTTTTGCTGTATTTTCAAGTTCACGGATCTTTCTTCTGCCATGTGTGATATGCTATTAATTTCATTGAGTATAAACATTTATTTATGTATTTGTCTGCACTGGGTCTTAGTTTCAGCAAGCAGGATCTAGTTCCCTGACCAGAGACGGAACCCAGGCATGCTGCATTGGGAGCATGGAGTCTTAGCTATTGGACCACCAGAGAAATCCCCCTCTTTGAATATATTTTTCATCTCAGGTATTATAGTTTTCATTTTTATAAGTTTGGGCTTTTTATACCTTACCTGTCTCTACTTAGCTTTCTGAACATGTGGAATACAGTTTTTAATAACTGTTTTAATGTCCTTGTCTGCAGATTCTAACATCCAGGTCAGTTCTGGATCTGTTTCATTTATTTTTTTCCTCTATATGATGAGTCTGATTTTATTTTCAACAAGGTATTTTCATGTCTGTTGTTTTTACTGGATGCCTCCCAGTGTGGATTTTACCATTTTAGGTGATACATTTGTATTATTATAAACATTCTTAACCTTGGTTCTGAGATATGTTGCAGTTACTTAGAAATGTTTTCCATTTTCTTCTTGTTTTTAAGGTTTGCTAACAGGGACTAGAGCAAAGATTAATCCAGGGCTGATTCCTCCTCACTGAGGCAGCAGTCTCTGTGTCCTCGGTTCGCCATAGACCTTGAGATTTTTCTGTCTGATTGGTGGAAACTACCACTATTCCCAAGGCTTCTCTGATAGCTCAGTTGGTAATGAATCCATCTGCAATGCAGGAGACCCCAGTTCCATTCCTGGGTTGGGAAGATCTGCTGGAGAAGTGATAGGCTACCCACTCCAGTATTCTTGGGCTTCCCTTGGGGCTC
>NW_011441433.1:0-1118 GCF_000754665.1 Bison bison bison | reverse complement strand
TGTGGTAGCAGGTGTTTGATTTTTTTAAAATTCAATTAAAATACTCATAAGTCATGTGTTTTAGCTAGTAACATTGGAAGAACTATACTCTTACCTCTTTAAAAAGGTTTTTGTATTTGAGACAACAAATTTCTGGCTTTAAAAAATGTGATACATTTTGACCTTAAACAGTCTTAAGCAAAAAAATGGGAAGTAATTTAAATGTTTTTAAGGAGTCAGCTAAAAGTAATCAGAATGGCATAAAATCCTGTTGATCGATTTAAAAATGTTTAATGAGTGCAGAGTTTGTAAAGGTTTTGTTAAGTTTTAGACTATGCCTTTTATTTCTATTACGTTGAACAGATGATCTTGCTAATGACTTCATATGCTTACTGTAATTTGTGTACGCATTTTACAGTTCATTTTACTGTTACGTTTTGCTTCACCATTGCTTTCCTTATCCTGCATTTTCTGGTCATCTTCTGAATCTGCATCTTTTCTCTGCTACTTTCCTCCACAGCACCTTACCCACAGGGGCCTAGGATTTACCTGTGTCCCAGCTCCCCCTCTCTCCCTTGTGGGTCCCTTCATCTTAAAAAGTCCTGTCTCCTCCTCTCGGAATCTAGCCTTCCCCCTCATCCTTCTAGCCTTGTCAGCCCAGTTCTGAGGAAAAGTGTTTCTTTCAGTGAAGAGCTGTTCCTGGCTGCTTCTGGTAGGATCATATTATGTCAGCTTTTTAATCCCTTTATTCGAAATCATTTTTGAAAAAAATTAATTATTTCATACTATACAGAAGTATTGAGTATTTGACACAGGATGTATTTCTTATTTTTCTTATTGGCAGACAGTAAAATTACCATGAGAACACGATTGAGGATTACTTGATGGATAATTATGGATATTCTGCTAAATAATCTTATGTATTAAAAATTGTATGTCTAAGTGCTTAGAGCTGCATATTTCCAGTAATTATTAGGTTCTCATTACTAGAATTTCTGTTCTAGATGCTTTTACTTTCTTTCCCTTCACACCAACTCCATTCACGTTGGACCTATGCCATCATGTTGCTAAACCATATGGTTACATTAGTAAATTATTCTGTTTGAATCAGTTTAAGTCTCATTTTAGTGATATTCTT
Organism: Bison bison bison; assembly: GCF_000754665.1. Taxonomy (NCBI): domain Eukaryota; kingdom Metazoa; phylum Chordata; class Mammalia; order Artiodactyla; family Bovidae; genus Bison; species Bison bison. The sequence continues at coordinate 1 of NW_011441433.1, read as the reverse complement.
T
>NW_011441432.1:0-1118 GCF_000754665.1 Bison bison bison | reverse complement strand
CTTCTGCAACCTGCCTTGAGTGCACCCCCCACCTCATTTCAAACAACCAAGCACCCCCGCATTCCTGCTTTCCAGGTCACGGCCGGAATTCTGACCCACCCGTCCGGTCTACAAAAGTCTGAACCCCGTGTTGACTGTGACTTTCTCTGCCCGATTAGCATCAGGGCTCACACTGCACTAAATGGTTAAAAAAAAAGAAGTCCATGTCATTAAACTCTTCAATTATGGAGTCACTTTCCTATTGGGAAATTCTACCACAGGCTAATGTTTTTTGGCAGGCTTCTGTTTGAGCAGGAAGCCTGAGTGGAGAAGGTATACACACACAGAGAGAGCAGCGGGCATCTGTTTGCCTTCAGCCAGGATCCACGATCTGTTTGTGTCCATGTTCCCAAGGATGACAATGGAGATTTCCCAAAAAGGTCCAGCCCCTCCAACTTTCTGTGCCTGCTCGGGACCCCGTCCCCAACCCTTCTCTCTTGTCTCCTTGTACCTTCTAAATGAAATCACATTCCACTGCCTTTTCTTGTATAACCTCTGGACAAAAGACTCTTCCCACACACACCTTTCTTAAGGCAGAGTAATTGGAACAGATAGCACTGCTGGCCAAGAGCCACTGACTAATTGCTTTATGCCCAACTCCCCTTGCCCGAGGCACACCCAGGATTGACAAATCCATGGCTGTTTCCCAATTTTTTGAGGTTCCTGAACCAATTGGTGCAATATTAGTTGGGGGCGGACAGGGAGGGCAATGCATCCCCTACAGCCATTGGCAGCTTTTACCTCGTCTATTTAATCTTCCATTATTGTGATCCTGGATATCTGTTTTTTTAATTTCCTGTAATTCAGCAAGGAATGTTGTTGTTCTCTTCCTTAAGGACATCTGTGGTCTCTGCTTTTTCATGTTCCAAAAATCCTAACAGAGCTGTTTTGTCAATGATGGGATATTTCATTAGAAATCCAGAGATCCCCATTAACTTATTTTCATCGCTCTGATCAACTTTTAGGTTAATAATTCATGATAGCTAATAACCTATTCAGATCATTCCCAAAATTATTGATTTAATAATATTTGGTCATTAATAATGAAAAAAGGAGGGGAATGATTCTTCTTATTGCTT
>NW_011441431.1:0-1118 GCF_000754665.1 Bison bison bison | reverse complement strand
TCATACAAGAAAATGGTTACATATTTTAAGTGCCAAAGAAGTGCAAACCCTCATCAAGTGATATGGCTGTTAGAACAGAGGTCTCAGACACCTATCAGGAGCTCCAAGATCAAATGTAGTTTGAATTTAAGGGACATGGGCATCATGACCACTTTCTTCTTCAAGTTCTGGAGTCGGTGTCACAAAGAGATTACCAGGATTTTGAACCTAGAATTCTTGGCCCAGGGAAACTATCAGTAAGGCTGAAGGCAAAAGAGAGAGATCATCACATCAAGGGTGAGACACAGCATCACGCATGGATGATCTTTGTATGGGTGCAAATCCAGCTGCTCCAGACTGTGCCCCAATCGCAGCAAAAGGTGCTCAGCTGGTACGGTGTCAGGTAAGAATACTGTTCCTGCCGGAAATCTCTGTTGGTTAAAAAACCTCATCAAACTGAGAAGGCAACCCCAAAATTATATGGGATAAAATTCCAACACCAGTTATTATTTGGAATAAAGCATGTAAGTAAACATCTTTTAATTCAAGAAAGGTTTAGAATCAAGTAGAGAAGTAGTATAAATAAACAAGTAGCAATAGGATTATAAATTAAGAAATACCTGTATTTTGGAGCTATTTTAATGTTTAAGAGAACTGAATCTTCCAAGAATTACAGAGCAGCCTCATGATTCTAATTTAAAGTGTGTAATTGACAGTGTGCATTTACACACACACACACACACACAAGAGAGACTGTGTGAATGTTTAGGGATGTATATAAGGACTTAAGAATCACTATATTTTTAAGAATAATTACACATGAGCACAGCAAACACAAAGACTTATAAGAACTGGACTTGATGTTGAACTTGAAAGCTTTCTTTAGAACTAGATTTTTATTATTCACAACTTTAACCAACTTAATTTTAAAAATCAAACTACCATCTGAATATTATGCTTTTATGCAGCTTATGTATTTTGTTTTCTGTGTTAATCCAGAGGAGGCTCTTTTTCTAAGTGAGTTTAACCCATTTATTATACTAACAGATATATCTAATATTCTCACCTTTTTTTATTATGTGTTATCACTGATCTTTAACATATACATCTTTTTTTTTTTTTTTTTTTAATTTTAAAAG
>NW_011441430.1:0-1119 GCF_000754665.1 Bison bison bison | reverse complement strand
TTACCACAGCCCCCTATCCCGCTCCGGGTCTCATGTAAAAGCTTGTGGTGTGAGAGAGCCTTGAGGGTACTTTAAGTTAGGTCTTTGTTTCTCATGGGAACATGAGGGAAAGTGGAAAAAGCCTTCAGTTTGTTTAGAGAGGAAACATGACCTTCATGCTGTTCTTCCCAGGGGCAAGTCAAGTGGTCATGACTGAAATCCAAGTCCTTGGCATATAAATATGTGTGCGAGCAGAAGCCACTGCCACACTTGGTACAGCAAGGGGAACCACTGGCTCAGCCGACCCCTTAGGTTTTCCAGTTTAATTTTAAACTCCAGGTAAATATCACAGGTAACCCGCCATGAAGCTGGTCACTGTGTTCCTGCTGGTGACCATCGGCATTTGCAGTTACTCTGGTAAGTGGCCTGGAACACACGATCTCTCTCTACTTTCTTGATAACAGGAGCACAACTAGTGAGCCGAGGCTCCTGGCAGCATATGGTGAAGGGAGTTTTAGAGCCACAGATATTGGTAAGGTCAGAAGGGACTTCAGATGCCTCCTGCTCCCAGTTCCAAGCTCTAATCCAACACAAGTTATCCCTGGTGTATCCTACAAGGAAATTAATCAGCTCCCACTGAGGGTCAACAAATGCACTTCATTACTGAACTCTGGCCACCATTGATTTCCCTTAATTTTGAATTAAGATTTGATTCTTTCATGTTTCTGAAATTATATGGAGTCATCCTTGCTCTCGTCTCTAATCAGATTGCCATGCTGGTTCTCTTGAGACATAGCTACTTTTCTATGTTCATACAATCAACAGGTATTTGTTAGATGGCTATAATCTGTTGGGCACTGGGTAGGCTTTGGGAGATTCAGACCTGAATCAGACATGCATATTTCTGTCAAGGTTCTTATAGTCTGGCAGAGGAGTGAAGACTTCTACAGAAGTCACTATTGTATTGGTCCACTGTGATACACAATGAAAGTACAGATAGAGCTCTGTGACAGGGGTGAAGGGTGAACAGTTCCATTTCTAGGTAGGGTATGCTGCTGAGTTGCTTCACTCGTGTCCAACTCTGTGCAACCCCATAGACGGCAGCCAACCAGGCTCCCCTGTCCCTGGGATTCTCCAGGC
>NW_011441429.1:0-1119 GCF_000754665.1 Bison bison bison | reverse complement strand
CTCCAGTATCCTTGCCTGGGAAATCCCATGGACAAAGGAGCCTGGTGGGCTATAGTCCATGGGGTCACAAAGAGTCAGATATGACTTAGCTACTAAACAACAACATTTTTTCATGCACATGGGAATATTCTTCCTAAAAATTATGGTGATTTTCTTTTGTCAGATATCATCTCAGTGTGATACAGATAGATTGTAAATAATTTGAAAACAGTATCCTAAAATAATACATATTGTGATCTCTGGTTAATGTTGTTAATATTTGGAAAGAAAATCCTAAAGTGTAAAATTCAAAAGCTTTATCTTAAGGAGTGAGCATTTTGAGAGAAACAGCATCCTTTCTAAATAAAAAGTAATTATGTAAAAATTACATGGGTTAAAGATATTGAACCTCCATTACTATATTAACCTTGCATTTCTTTGAGCAAGTGCCTATGGAACAGGTGATTTTTCTTCTGAGCCACAGTCCATAAAATAATTGAACTTTCTTTCAATGAGGCAGCATATTAGATCAGGCTGAGAGGTGAATCTGAAGCTCCAAAGAGTGATGAACATCTGATTCAACAAATTACTTCCTACAGTGTCTTTTTAAACTTGTTTCCTATATTTTTATTTCCTTGTCTTAACCCAGAAAAAAGCAAGCAGGAAAGAAAAGCAAGCCAAATAATGACCTCACAACAAAAATCAAATACATGTTATTAAAAGACATACAAATAATATGAATTGAGGTAGTATTAAACTTAGAAAAATAATGTTTGATTTCTTTAAGTATTCATTTTATTTTAGTCATTTTTATAAGTGGTGTATTTAGTCAGCTATTTACATTCTGAAGGATCTGAGAATTTTACTTTATATACTTGATTTTTACAAGCCTCTTAAAAGAAAAATACCTTGATTTTCTTTTTCTTTTTACTTTAGACATGGCTACTAGGAAATTTTTAAATGCCACATTTCTTGATATTTTATGTGTATTTATGTGCATCTATACATCAGTTTTAGGTTATGGTTTTTCCTGCGGTCATGTATGGATGTGAGAGTTGGACTGTGAAGAAGGCTGAACACTGAAGAATTGATGCTTCTGAACTGTGGTGTTGGAGAAGACTCTTGAGAGTCCCTTGGACT
>NW_011441428.1:0-1119 GCF_000754665.1 Bison bison bison | reverse complement strand
CTCTGGAAGTTGGTGATGGACAGGGAGGCCTGGCATGCTGCAATTCATGGGGTCACAAAGAGTCGGACACGACTGAGCGACTGAACTGAACTGATACATCTATACAGCTTATCTGAAAAATTAAAACAAAATTCTTGTGTGCTACTGGGCAATTGAAAGCCTTTAATATAATACATTTTGAAGACCCTAAAATCTAATTATTTGAACTAATTTTGTGGCCAAATTCTCATAAAATTCTTTTAGCGCTATCAATGTGCTACCCACCCCTCAATCTCAGTGAAATGCAAGAATTTGAAAGAGTAACATGTCACACACATGATATGACAGTATTTAATTGAATTGTTAGTATCTTGTGAATGATAGGTGTTTAGGTTTTCTTAAAGAAAAGGTTACTTCATCTAAGCTATTAGTTTCCTAAGATTACAATTATTTCTTTCAGTTTTCCTGCCAGAGGGGTTTTCCAGTTTTTACCAAAGATTATTCAGTGAGAAACATTGTAACGTGTACATAACTTTCCTGCCCTGTTTTTGTTGAATAACCTTTGGGTCAAATTTGAGTGCTTCAGGCATGAGTCTTTGAAAAGAGCTGTGTAGCACATGAATAAATAACTGAAATTCGTCTGATTTTATTAAATCAAAATGAACCTTTTTGGAAAAAAAAATCATTGGCACTTGATTCTAAATGTAATTGACAGGGTTCTGGTTGATTTAGGAATGTACAGAGGCCAGCTGTATCTGCAGTCATCAGTCAGAATTTCAGAAAAGTTTCCTACGAGTCCCAAGGCCTTGGAATCTGTCAATAGTGAAAATGCTATTATTCCTTTGCCAACCATCAAATGGAAACCTCTAATTCGTAAGTGAACTGTGAACTTTTATAAATGTTATTAAGATGTTCAGAGGCCTGATCATGACTGTCTTTGCCCTAGTTTTGAGTATCACGAGGATCACAACTATTATATACTCTGTACTTTCTAATGGCCCTCCTAATGGCTCAGCAGGTAAAGAACCTGCCTGCCAATGCAGACAGGTTCACTCACTGTGTCAGGAAAATCCCCTGGAGGAGGAAATCGCTACCCACTCCAGTATTCTTGCCTGGAGAACCCCATGGATAGAGGAGCCT
>NW_011441427.1:0-1119 GCF_000754665.1 Bison bison bison | reverse complement strand
TGACTGGGTGTTAAATGATAAAAGGAATATCATTAAGTTTGTTAGATTGATGGCACTGTAATTGTAAGGGAAAAATCCTTATCAATTAAGTGTACATAACTACTTATGAACTTACATGATGTCTGGGGATATACTTTAGAATATTCTCCGAAATAACAGGAGAACAAGAGAGATGGGTAAAACAAAGTCAACAAAATATTAATAATTGTTAAAGTTGAGTAATGGATACATGGAGCCCATTGTACTATTTTCACTACTTTTATGTTTTAAATGTTTGAAATTTCCCTAATAAGAAAATTAGCTTTAAAATAAGCTTCCAACCATAACATCCATGGAAAAATAATTTTAAAAAGAGACACTTTATGTGAAAAATGTTAGAAATTTCTCTCTAGATCATTTGACTCAGAGCATATGTAAATCAGGAAATTAAAGGAGATAGGTATCAGTGGTATGGAATGGTGAAAAATTTCATCAAAGAGGTGAAACTGGAACCAGAACTTAAGAAATCATAAGTGAAAACAATTAAAAATAAGTAGCGTTTTGATTAGGAGAGAGATTTTCTTCTCTTTCCTTTTTTTTTAAACTTAAAAGGGTTTATTCTCTATTTCTATTTCAGCAAAAAAGAAATCTCTTTACATAAATTCAAATTATTGTTTGAGAGACATTATCTTTAATGAAAATACGAATGATACCAACCCACAGATCATGGTATAGGAGACCCAAAATAGTTAATTTCTATGGAAATTAATAATAAAGGTATCAAAAATAAAAACAATAATAAAGCAACTAGCAGCAACTGAGTGCTTACCACTTGCCAGGTACTATTCAAAGTACTTTATATACAGTTCTCCTTTAAGCCTCACAGCAATCCTATGAAGTGTGAGCTATTGTTAGCACTCAACCCCATCTATCCCTTTCATACATGAAGAAACTGAGTTCAAAAAGGTAAAAAATAATTGCCCAAAGTCACTTGCTAGCAAAATACAGAGCTGGTCCTTAATCCAGGTCTGCTGCAACCTTAAAAATCCAGGTCCTTAAAAATCTTGTTATTCTATTCCCTCATGACATGGTAAAGTGCTCTACATACAAGGGAAGCATAAGGGATATTTGAGGCTGTGG
>NW_011441426.1:0-1119 GCF_000754665.1 Bison bison bison | reverse complement strand
TGCTGCAACAGCAGAGTTGAGCAGAGTTGCAAAAAAAGACTGTATGGTTGACAAAGCCTAAAATATTTACTATTTGGTTCTTTACAGAATATTTCTATTTGGCCTATCCCTGTTTTAGTTAACAGCCCTTTGGCAAGAGTCCATCCCTACTTCGTACCTCAGTTTCTCCATTTGAAAAAAGTACATTATGTTTTTAAATGCAGCAAAAACTTAAAAGGCTCATAAAAGTTGTTAATATCAAAGCCTTTCATCAACCAATGTATTTCCAGTTAAAATCAAGGTTTTAAAGTATATAAAAATTTACAACACATAATTTAAGAATGCAGTATTTAAATTACAAAGCAATTTACTGATTCCCATGACTACAAAATAAACGGAATCCCAAACTGTACCTTAAATCCAATTCAGGTTACAGCACAGTCTACTCCAGAAAGTATTCACCGCTACAAAAGCCTTTGGTAACAGAAGAGACGGTAACAGAAGCAGAATAAAACAGCATCATCTCCATCACCACTGCCATCATTTCCAGAACACCGTTCATGTTCAGACGTTACGCTGAGCACTCAATGCCTGTTCGTCTCTCATTCCAGCACTACAGCGATGGTACCCATCCATCTTCCAGATGAGGAAACTCAGCCTGAGGAAGGGTAAAAGCCTCATCTCAGTCTCCTAGTGGAGAGTGGGTGGAACCGGTCACTAGTGCGGCCAGTCAGAACCAGGTCTGACCTCAGAGGCTCTGGACTTATCCTAAAACCCATTCTTTTTAGTCTGTTACCCACACCAAGGGAGATAAAATCTGTAAAGGGACAAACGGAACCTGGAAACAACCAGGAACACATACCTATCTGCTTCTCTTACTCTCTTGAAACTCAAAGATCTTAGAACCCAGGTTGGTATCACAGGCATAAAAAGGTGAAATGTATCGATTGCCCTAAGGGGCTATGGCCTTGGAAAGACAACCAGGTACAACACTTGTTGCCAGAAGACAACGTACTCTGAGTTCCAAACTACCATCTCACAAATGAACTTTTTAATCAACTCTCTGTGTAAACTGAGGGCAGCCAACACAAGAAATAAAAAGATCTCAGTAAATCAAATAATAATAATAATAATAATCAG
>NW_011441425.1:0-1119 GCF_000754665.1 Bison bison bison | reverse complement strand
TCCAGTACTCTTGCCTGGAAAATCCCATGGACGGAGGAGCCTGGTAGGCTACAGTCCATGGGGTCGCAAAGAGTCGGACACGACTGAGCGACTGCAGTGTGTGTGTAAGAGACTTCATGGAAATGGATCTGTATTTGGGTGGCCTGAGAGGAGTCACAATTGTAGTAGTAAGTTCTTCTCCATATTGTATTTCTCTTCTGTTACCACAGAAAGCTTCGTTAGAGACTTGAGGGCTAGGTTCTGCGTGAAGGAAACAAGAAGGACTCATTTCATACTTGGGATAGATGAATGAAAACCATATCCTTTCCTCTGAAGTCAGAGTAATGGCAGCTTTGCTTGGCAGAGCACTAGCTCGAGGAAGCCATCACTAGAGTGGGAAAAGCAGGTAGCAAGACTAGAAGGCCAGGAGAATCCCTAAGGGACTTAACCTGAAAAGGGAGGCCATAGCCTGGGGAACAGGTGCTCAAGACATCGTTGATGGATTCATGAAATATTAATAGCTAAAGTTACTTTGAGAAGGACCGATTCCTAATGACCTTTCTGACAAGGTCTCAAGACATTAAAATGAACATGGTCTAATGTTTTAGACATTATTGAATACTTGGCATCACATCAAGAAGGCAATGTCACTTAAATTATAAGTGGTAATGAGATGTGGTGAATCTGGGATGAATTGAGCATTCCCATAGCTGAAAGGAGGCCACAACCCGAACTAAAAAACCTAACTTTGAGTCCAAAATAAAGACATCCATTCTTTCCATCGACATCACTAAAATTCACTTATCTATTTTATTAAGGTATTTCCATTCCCTTTCTTTACTTCTTTTTGTCATTTTTCACTCTAATGTTTTCATGATGGCTTTCTTTTAGCTTTATCTTAAATTGATATGGTGTAATTAACTGGCACAGAGTAAAAATGTTTTCTCTAACAAAGAAGGCAGATCCCAAGGAACAAAAATGCCATTTTCACTCATTATCTAAATATAATAACATACATGCACAACAGGAAAGTTGTTTCTCCTCCTAAAAAATGTTTTGAATTTAGGTTATGATAATTTCATATTGCTTTACTAACTGATTTGTTCAAACTTTCCCTAGTGCTTTGTGGCTTTTCTTTCC
>NW_011441424.1:0-1119 GCF_000754665.1 Bison bison bison | reverse complement strand
TAGAAATTTGAAAAAAAAAAAAAACTCAGTTTTTTTTCTGGATAGATGTTTAAGTTGAGCATTATATACAAGTCAAAGTGCAGCAACAAAGACCCAGTGCAGCCAAAATCAATTAGTTTAAAATGATAATAATTTTAAAATATCTACTGAATGTTTCAGTTCAGCATTCCAAATTTAATTTTTGTTAATTTAGATTTTTTCAGGAAACTAAATTGGTCTGCTGTATTTGTACACTGTGCAGGATGTTATGGTCACAGAAAAATTAGAAATGGTCATGGCTTCTGCTTTCCAAGGACTTATGTTGTAATATGGTGAAGGTATTGTAGAACAGCTCAGAAATTACAACAGTAGGAGGTGCTATAAGAGATGAGAGAGCGATGGGAAGAAAGATCAGTGATCGTTTAGACTGCAAGAACTGTGTTGAGGTAGGTTGGAAAAGCAGGTCCTGTGAGAGAAGCAGAGTAAGGCAAAGTACAATGAAAGCTATAGGACAGATCTGAAGAAAAGAAGATCTCCTCAGATAGAAAACAGAAGTGCTTTAATCGCTGTCATCTCTGATGTCTTCTGTGCCTTACTTTCATATGGCCATGTAGTCATACAGTAATATAAAAGATACTTTAGATATAATTGGTGTTGTAAAGATGTTTTCAGATTCTGTCTTATTTAGCAATATTAGAAAAAAAGCTTTTCTTAGTTAATTAGGTTGAAATTTTACACAATTTTTTGTGCCTAGCTAAAAGTGAAACTATTTTACATATAACTTTTTATTTTAGTTAGTTCTAATGTTATAGCTGCCTATGAATTGCTTTGTATTTTGATTTTACCATACAGTATGCATTTATGAAACCTGGTAGATATCTAGCTGGCTTGATTTGCCTCCTCTGATGCTATATTATGATCATGAGTTCTTCCTTTAGCAAGATGACCTATATAGAAACAACAGTAGGACAGTAAGTTGTCCTCTTTGCATTTAAAATACTGTTGAATTAATGAAAATATATGCTGGGTGTTTTATATGCATAAAGCTTTGATCAGTTCTAAAATGCCATAGAATTGTGGAATTTTTCTTGACCTAGAAGAGACCTTATATTCTATTTAGTCTTCATTTTATAAATGAGG
>NW_011441423.1:0-1119 GCF_000754665.1 Bison bison bison | reverse complement strand
CCTTGATTCATGGACCTAACATACAAGGTTCCTATGCAATACTATTCTATACAGTATCAAACTTAATTTCACCACCAGCCTCATCCACAACTGAGCATTGTTTCTGCTTTGTCCCAGCCTTTTCATTCTTTCTGTAGCTATTTCTGTGCTCTTCCTTAGTTGCATACTGGACACCTTTCTAGCTGGGGGACTCATCTTCTGGTACCATATCTTTTTGCCTTTTCATACTGTTCATGGGGTTCTTGAGACATGAATAGTGAGGTAGTTTGCCATTCCTTTCTCCAGGGACCACATTTGTCAGAACTCTCAACCAGGACCTGTCCATCAGATGTGGCCTTGCATGGTAAGGCTCATAGCTTCATTGAGTTACATAAGCCTGGTCTATGTGGTTATTTTGGTTAGCTTTCTGTGATTGTGATTTTCCTTCTGGAGGCTGTGGGACTGTAATTCTTGCTTCTTCTGTCTGTGCTCTAACGGATGAGGTTAAGAGACTTGTGCAAGGTTCTTGATTGGAGAGACTGACTGTTGAGGAAACACGTTCTTGCATTGGTGGAAAGGGCCATGCTCAGTAATATTTTAACCCAATTGTCTGCTGATGGGTGGGGCTGTGCTCCCTCCCGTTTAGTATTTTGGCCTGAGGTGACCCAGCCCTGGAATCCACAGGTGACCTCTAAAAGGATATATGTCAATATGTGCCTTCTTTGCCTTTTTTCCTGAGGGCTGCCTTTAAAAAAAAATCAAAGCCCTTACCTTCGCAAGAAATTCTCAGGGCACTTGATGTTTCCTATTTCAATTTTGGTAATATTTTGGTATTAAAAACATTCCCTTTTCCTTACTTCCAGCAGAGACATATATTTGCAATGATGTTACCTATTATTTAAACAGCAAATCTATATATTTCATTTCAGAAAGGCTTTTCAGAATATCTTTTCAACCACATTACAGGAAATGAATCTACACTGTTTGTGATAATCATTCTACTTTTGAATACTCATATTAAGAAAATGGGGAAACAATGGAAACAGTGACATTCTTTGCTTTCCTGGACTCCAAAATCACTGCAGATGGTGACTGCAGCCATGAAATTAAAAGACACTTGCTCCTTGGAAGAAAAGCTAT
>NW_011441422.1:0-1119 GCF_000754665.1 Bison bison bison | reverse complement strand
TTTTTTTTTTTTTTAATAATACTTTTTTAGAACGGTGGACCAATTTTAGAGAAACTATTAAGGTTTACTAATGGTGGTGGGTTAGTCTGCTTGGACTACTATAAAAAAACACCACAGATTGAATACCTTAACAGAAATTAATGTTTTCACAACTCTGGAAGCTGTAAATCCAAGATCCAAGTGCCAGCAGGAACGGCTTCTTGTGAGGCTGTCTTCTGGCATGCAGACAGTCGCCTTCTCACAGATGTCCTCACATAGCCTTTGTGCACACACACAAAGAGAGAGCTCTCTGGCGTCTCTTCTTATAACAACACCAGTCCTACATTTTGACTTTAGCATATGAATTTCTGGAGGCACAATTCAGTCCATAACATTTCACCCCTCTGAACTCCCCAAATTTGTGTCCTTTTCATGTACAAAACAAATTCAACCCATCCCAGGAGCCCTAAAATTCTTAACCCAGTCCAACATCAATTCCAAGTTCAAAGTCTCATCTCAATAGCATCTAAATCATAGATAGATGAGACTTGAGGTGTTATTCATCCTTAGGCAGGATGGAAATGTCTTTCCAGCTGTGAACCTGTGAAACCAGACAAGCTATGTACTTCCAAAATACAGTGGTAGGATAGGCATAGGTTAGCTAATCCCACTCCAAACTGGAGAGATTGTAAACAAGAAGAGGGCAAAGAGTCCTAAGCAAGTCCAAAACCTAGAAAGGTGAATTATATCCATCTTAAGACTTGAGAATATTCTTTGTGGTCCAGTGATCTGCCTGCAGGGCTGCTGGGCAGCAGAAGCACCTCGAACAGTTTCTAGAACATAGCAGACTCCTAATACCACCTTACCCTCTTCCTTACTAAGTTTAATAGAAAGAACACAGTTTTCCATCGTCTGAAATCTCTAATTCTAGAAACAAATAGATCTGTATTTAAATTGCTTGCTCAGTCATGCTGACTCTTTGCAACCCTGCGGACTGTAACCTGCCAGGCTCCTCTGTCCATAAAATTTCCCAGACAAGAATACTGGAGTGGGTTGCCATTTCCTCCTCCAGGGGATCTTCCCAACTCAGGGATTGAACCTGAATCTCCAGTCTCCTCCATTGGCAGGGGGGTTCTTTTC
>NW_011441421.1:0-1119 GCF_000754665.1 Bison bison bison | reverse complement strand
TGCAGGTGGATTCTTTACCAGCTGAGCCACTAGGGAAGCCCAAGAATACTGGAGTGGATAGCCTACCCTTTCGCCAGTGGATCTTCCTGACCCAGGAATCGAACCGGGGTCTCCTGCATTGCACATGGATTCTTTACCAGCAGGGCTAACAATATATAAATGTGGTATTTTGGTAACAGAGTAGCTGAATGATCTTTGACCATTTAAAAGAAAAAGAATTGTATATTGAAATACTGTCAGTTAGCTTGATTTTATAATTTCTAATAAAAAATATTATTTTTTCAGTTCAGTATGAATAGCCTCCCTCTCTCAGGCCCCTCTCTCTCTTCAACAAACTCTTTCCCTTCAAGTGGTGTAAGTTGCTTTAAAGTGCAAACCAAGGTGCTAGAAGGCAAAAAGTCAAAGAAATCGAAGCTTCTCCTGCTGTTTCTTCTGTGCAGCCTGGACTCCTGCTAAGTCCCCTTCTCTGCAGCACTTTAGATAAGAGTGTTGAGCCCCTAAATTCACTAGCAAGGCACACAGCAACAGCAGCTTCCCCTGTCTGTCTGTGTCCTTTCAGGGGCTCAGGTTTCGTTCTGTGCCAGAAGTCATACATCACACTCAACCGTGTGTCTCCAGAGCCAACTGAGGAAAGTGCAGAAAAACTACTGTTAACAAGGGAGTCATTACATTCGACCTAAATTAATTATTGGCCACTCAGGACTGCTGAGCAAGGGCCACACAGATGGCCTCTGACTCAGTTCCCACCTTTGAGGAAAGAAATATTCCAATTTGGTGCACATGACCGCATAAGATAACAAGAGGCAGGTTATTTCTGGTCTACTGATCTTGAATTTACCATATTTGCTAGTATGACAGGGGGCTTATTTGCATTAACACTGTAGATACATTGTATTTTGGGGGGAAAACATGAATGATAGTCACTTGGGACGGAGGTCATTTCATGGCAGTCAGCATTGGGACCAGTGAAGCTAAGGCAGGGACCTTTAAAATGCAATCCAGTCAAAAGAACAGGTCGTGGATCAGTGAGCAGTTGATGGAAGGTGTTCGTGAGGAATTTAGATTAGCCCACAATTCAAACAAACCACAAGAAACAGGCAAGAGAGAGAGCAGGGCAAC
>NW_011441420.1:0-1120 GCF_000754665.1 Bison bison bison | reverse complement strand
CATCCCAATTCTAAACATAGACAAGCCTCCAACAGTTTCTTTTTCCCCTGCCTGTATTCCAGAGACATCCTTAGAGGAAAGGATTGGGGGGCATTAGTATCGCTATCTATCTGATTACTGTGTTGACATTTTTAAAGAGCCATTAATCATAAGAAATTGAACTTAACGATGTGGAAAAGTACACAGCCAAGGAATATCAAGAAAGTAAGCTATAGCTTACTTAATATTCAGATGAGATGGAAGGGAAATTCATCTTTAACCCTTTGTTTTTTTCTTGATTAACTCATTACTGAACTCCAAAGCTAAATAATTGAGAGGCAGCTAAACAAACATGGGGAATGGTAAACATAGCAAAGGGAAATTGAGAAAGGCAAATAGTCTCCTACATATTACAGGTATGTAATATATTAAGTACATAAAGTAATATTCACCATAAGGTTATGTAAGTGAGATCTTCCTTGCAGAGCTTCCATTTGGGGAAGAAGTCACTTTTTGATAATCCTCTCATCCTTTTTCTGTTGACTTCTGAATCCTTAATATACTTGATATGATTTAGTCCATGCAAGGCATAACCGTTGATGGAGAATTCTTAGATTGAGCATATGCTTGCACAGGTTACACTGTCATCATGGGTACACAGAAGTAAAGAACAGAGATATGGCATATGGATAAAGTGATTTGTTTGTCAAAAGTTGGCAATCCTTGTTGGGTATTTTGCTGGATTTTGATAGCAGCAATTCATTGTTTGCCTAATAGGTAATTTAACTGCAAAACATTTTCCTAACTGAAATTTGCAGAAACATGAAGCAAATATAGGTATCCTTATTTAGAAAATATATCTGGCACTAAACTCTAATGAACATTGCACTGTAAAACATTTCTGATGCTGATTCTGAGCAGGAGCTTCTTTGGAAAGTAACTCAAAAACCTCAAATCATCCTCTTCCTTTTTTCTCCCAAGACAGATCATCTTTATGGCATGGGGCACATGGTAGATTTTCAGTAGAGACCAGTTGATTGATTGATGTATGGATCTGAGATGAATAGGGGTGATTTATGTAAGTAGACTGGAAAATAAGTAATATTATTAATATGTGGTGGGGGGCGGGGTTCTTCTTTTT
>NW_011441419.1:0-1120 GCF_000754665.1 Bison bison bison | reverse complement strand
AGTCGTGTCTGACTCTTTGCAACCCTGTGGACTGTAGCCCACCAGGCTCCTCTGTTCATGGGATTCTCCAGGCAAGAATAATGGAGTGGTTTGCCATTTTCTCCTCCAGGGTATCTTCTTGACCCAGGGATGGAACCCACGTCTCTTTCATTAGCAAGTAGATTCTTTACCACTGTGCCACTTGGGAAGCCCCTCTCTGTGGTAGGTCATATGAATTATTTATTCAGAATTTTATAAAAGTGGTTGCCTAAAGAAATTCTATATTTACTCATGAATTCCTATATTAATCTAGATTTGCTGATGCCAGGAATCAACCACATTAACCCTTATCAGTTGGTCCCATTTTTTTAAGTTGGTTTTTCTTGTAAGACTCTCGAATCGTTTTTAGAAAGAGAGAGTTTATAAATGTGTTTCAATATGTACTTCACTATGACTACTTCAAAATCAAGGAATGAATTGTTTGAAATTAATAGGGATATTTTCTATTATATATAAGAAGATGCTACTATAATGAAAACAGTTATCTCAAACTGTGTTTGGTAAATATAAGTGCTGCCAGCCCACCAAAACTGTTTTTATCAATGTTAATTTACCCAAAGAAACACTGCACTTCAAAAACAAAAACTGCCCTAAGACAATATAGTCAACTATTTTCCAGTTACAGATGCAACACTTTAGTTCAGGAGAGAGATAATATTTTTAACATGCCAAGAAAGATAATTTATACTTGAGGGGGTCTAATGTGGCTTGGGATAAACCTATCATCTTAATTTACATTTCAAAAAGTAGTGAAATAAAGTAAGAACATATTTTTTGCCATGAATATTAACTCACATGGATGTAGTACTTGGTTGAATAAAATGCACCTAAGATAGAGTTGGAACAACACATTGATTCCAAATTAGGAAAGGAGTGTGTCAAGACTGTATATTGTTGTCCTGCTTATTTAACTTCTATGGAGAGTACATGCTGGGCTGGATGAAGCACAAGCTGAAATCAAGATTGCTGGGAATAATATATATATAAACTCAGATACACAGATGACACCACCCTTATGGAAGAAAGTGAAAAGAAACTAAAGATCCTCTTAATGAAAGTGAAAGAGGAGAGTGAAAAAGTT
>NW_011441418.1:0-1120 GCF_000754665.1 Bison bison bison | reverse complement strand
TTGATGTGTACCATTTTTTAAGTCTTTATTGAATTTGTCACATCATGGCTTCTGTTTTATGTTTTGGTTCCTTGGCTGCAAGGCATTTGGGATTTCAGCTCCCTGACGAGAAATGAAACCCACACCCTTACACTGGAAGCAAAGTCTTAACCACTGGGCTTCCAGGGAAGTCCCAAGACAGCGCCCCTCCTAAGAGTGGGCATTTCCTGGAAACAGTCTCCTCTGTGCCTGTTCTCCTGAAAGTCTCATTATTAACTACATACCTTGACTACCAATAAGGGGATTAAGTGGTGCCTTTCAAAGCAGATTAGTGTTTCCTATACATTTAATTAAAGTGGACTTCATTCCATCATCCTTAAGAACCAAAATGAAGCAGAGAGAAACTCTTTCAAGGGCAGACATTGACAACAAGTACATCTCTTACTCGGATCCTTGAAGTGATCCAGTTAGCCCCAGAGTTCAGAATTTCTGGTATAACACACATATTCAGTGTTTTTTCTCCTGAGCACAGAAGTGTCAGCTCTTGTGTGAAGGGGAAGGACGTGGGGAGGGTCATGCCCCTGATGTGATGTGATCTCATGCTTTCTAATAAGGTCCCACTTGCAAGTCATTTTGTTAAATGGTAAAAAACATTAACGCCCTGAAGTTAATAAACTGGTAAAGAGAGAAGTCAAATCAGGATGTCTCTCTGGCTCATAGGCAGATCTGGGTCATTAAACATGGTCTCATCAGACAGCCTCATCTCAGGACTTGTTAGTGCTGTAAACATCAAAAGAAAGATTTCATAGATGGGCTGACAATGTTCCAGTCTGCAGCTGGGTTGCCTTTTCATGTAGCTTATCTCACAATAGCATATGTTTCATCTTTGAGCTGTTTTATGTCCAAAATATTCACTTAACTGCCTGATTTTTTTTTTCCTAAGGAGTATAACAAATGACTACAAGATTCCTACCCCAGTGCTTTGCAATGATGGGTATCCATTAGAATCACCTTGGAAACATTTTAAAAATTGCATGCCTGGGTCTCACTCTCAGAAACTCTAGTTTAACCAGTCTGGAGTAGGGCCCAGGCATAGTTTGTTTTTTTTTTAAGCACCTTAAGTAATTCTGCAGTCAAGGTG
>NW_011441417.1:0-1121 GCF_000754665.1 Bison bison bison | reverse complement strand
TAGTCATCAAACATATGCTGTGTAATAGTACCACAAACTCAGATCTCAACACATAGTTTTAAGATATTTCCCAGTGGCCAAAGATCATTCTGTTAGCAGTTTTGGGGGGGAAAAAAAAAGCAATTTTCTGTTGCCTTGGAACTATAGATAAATTTATTTTAATATTTCAAAAGATCTGAGATTTTTCAGAATAATAGGGAAACATATTTGAAATTTTTTTTTTTGTATTTCTGTTTTTGTTCTTTTGAGAAGTGAATTCTGACAGAGTATCATAGCTGTTAACTGGTAATAGTTGTCTGTAATTTGGCAAAAGTTTTTAGTGATTTTCAAGATGTATTAAAGAAATAAGTTATTTTTTCAGAAATCAATAAACTATTCATTATTATATTCTTTCACTACAAAATTCTGTGATGTGATGCCACTCAGAGATGTAGTATTATGGTTGCCAGATGCATTTGGCCTTCTTTTTGATTTAATGTTTTTTCTCATGCATGAAGCATGTAGCAGCATGTGAACAGCATGTCTTGGCAAATTAACAGTTTGATTTTTAGGGTGAAAATATAGAGCATCCTGGTTAATTTATGATTCATGGGGGTAGGGATGGTGATATTCCCATACAGGCCTAACTAGTGCAGAGTTCTTCAAAGAGCTGGCTTTGAGAATGGTGGATAATCATAGTTAGCCAGTTGTTTTCCTTGCTATTCTTTTTAGGCTTATGCTATATCATTTAGGCAAAATATAGTGAGAAAAAAATTTTCATTTTTCTTTAGTGACTTATAACCTGTGACTAGACTGCATGATTTGTTCTTTTCTCTGTTGAAGTGGGGAATGCAACACTTTATGTACCTCAGAGAGCCCTTAAATACAACAAACTTGAGTGCTTTCAATATAATAAGACAGAAACATGACATAAATTATTTTGCTTGGTAGAGTAATATGGTCTGGCTTGTTTTAATCAAAAGAATAGTGAACTGCTTAAATATACCTGGTGTATGCTAAATATAATAAAAATTATATTAACCTATTTGGCCTGATTTATAAATTAGCATCCATCTGTTGCCATTTAATGAATGACACCATAAGATTTTACTTATTCTTTCTTTGTTTATATAATCAGAATT
>NW_011441416.1:0-1121 GCF_000754665.1 Bison bison bison | reverse complement strand
ATTTCCCTGATTACCAGTGAGATTAGGGACCTAATTATGTGTTTATTGACCATTTGGATTTCCCTGTTCATGTCTTTTGATTATTATCTTTACAGATGTCTTTTTTTTCTCTTGTTTGTATAAATTCTTTACAAATTCTGAAAACTAGTTCTTTTCTCAGTTGTATTACAACTGTTTTCTATCTCCTGTGACTTGTCTTTTTTTCTTGATATGTCAATTTGATGAACAAATATTCTTAATTTTAGGTTAGTTGAATGTGACAATGAGACCTTGGGGATGTAGCCTGGGAGCCAGCCGGGCCTCCTCCACAGCCCAGGGCCTCCCCTCCTCTTTAGGTGCTCCACTCTCCTCAGGGGAAGGCAGTATCACTGATTGGGGTTTCTTCATAGCATTTCTCAGGGTCCTTTAAGGAGACAGGAGTCCCTCCCATAAGAATCTTTTTCTCTAAGTACAGCCGTTTCTACGTGTCTCCTTTTAAGTATATTCTGGTCATAGTGCCTAATCCTGTGAATTAGAGGCAAGGGCTGTCTGTTTAAAGATACAAATTACTGATTTTTTTCCTAATGTTTAAATGTAATTCATGTTCATTTTAAAAATATGGAAGCATAACCTGTATATAAAAGATCCACCTATAAACTCTAACCCAGAAGTGACCATTATTAACATCTTGGTAGCACCGTCTGTTTATTCCTTCTTCTATGAATGCTTCTGCATTCCTCAGATTGTACCATCATATGATTCTGTCCTTCATTTTGTTAATGAGGTGGATTACATTGATTGATTTGTGTATGTCAAACCATCCTTGCCTCCGGGCTAAATTCCATTTGGCTGTGGTGGATAGTCCTTTTATTGTGCTGTTGAAGGCAGTTTGCTCTGATTTTTGGATTCTGCATTATTGTTATTAAAAGCTATTTGTCAGCATTCTTCTGGTCACATAACATTGTTCTCCAGACAGATCATTCCTGAATTGTTGGATATGTAGGTTGGTTATGACTTAATATCTATGAACATTTTTTAGGCTCATAATTTTTGTTGCCACTTTGCTTTTCAGAAAGATATTATACAAATTCACATGTCGCTAGCAGTGAGTGAAAGTATAGGTCTGGACTCCAATATGTCTT
>NW_011441415.1:0-1121 GCF_000754665.1 Bison bison bison | reverse complement strand
CCTTCTACCAAGATGCAGCACTGACTGCACAACTATTTATCTAAAATCATACATGTACTAGCCTCTTCCCCTACCTCTTTGCAACAGTTCATCAGAGCTATCTGGGAGGCTGTCTCCTGGGCTGTAGCCCTCAGTAAGACCCTAGAGAAAACTTAACTTACAACATTTACAGTGTGTTTTTTTCTTTCAGTTGACAGAATTAAATATAACTGAATAAACAACTTTTCCACAGAGAAAGTATCTACTGAAGACAATGGAAACTGCTTCTGGATTATAGAAATCTAATTTTTCACTCAGGAGTATCTTCTAAGCTGATATTTTCTTTTCTTTCTAGGTCAGTCCAGCCCTGTTTATCTCAGGAGGACTTCATAGCAATTAATTGATCTTCACAGAGCCTCTTGTACACTGAAAGCATGTGTAAGTGCAATGGATTGGGGATTGCAATTCGAACCAGGTTTTTAGTTTGCTTCCACACAGGGAGTCTAACCACCTTTGTTTTTTAAAATCAACTTGGTAAAGCAGAATTAAGATCAACATACTGGATAATGTTATCGCTTGATCTCACTTGGAAAAAAAATGAGAATCAATTGTTTTAAATGCAGTTATTCCTTTCAACAATTGATTTGAGCATATATAGAAAACACTTTCATACTCAGCACAAAATGACCTTTGGAGAAAGCACTCAACATGCTGAGTAAGTGCCCCTTTCCTTAATGAGAATCAAGTAGCTAAATAATGCAGTTGACCTGAAGAAAATGACTCTGAGCTATCTAGAAATTGTGTCTCATAGAAAAGCATCTAGTTTTATTTGAGAATCTAATATTAACTTTTTCCATTTATGAAATTTCAGATTATATTTAAGAACAGACACTTTATACTTTCAGGCATTTTAAAGTCTGGGATAGGTGGTATTATAATTTTATGTACTTTTTATATAAGCAATTAATAGGCACCTGAAAAATGGATGTTTTAATTAATTTTTAGAGCTAAATTTGATTGCCACATTCAAGCTGAAAAATTATTTTGAAGATAACTCTTCAGAATGTCTGTGCAGGTCATATAAGACCATGTCCTGGCTAATTTGTTTTCATTATTAACCACAGACCTTTCCAATTATATCT
>NW_011441414.1:0-1121 GCF_000754665.1 Bison bison bison | reverse complement strand
TCCCTGGAGAAGTCCATGGGCAGAGACCCTGGTGGGCTCCAATCCATGGGGTTGCAAAGAGCTGGACACAACTGAGTGACTTTCCCTTTCACTTTAACCGAATATTATACAGTATTCTAGCTCCTTCTGAAAGAAAGTGTAGCATAGATGAAGTCTTCTCACTTCATTTCCCCCACTCCCTTTTTTTTCTTTCCTTAAGTTACCAGGCCCCAGGTCCAGATAAGAAGGTCGATGTTAGTCCATGCACAGAGGGCTGTGTATTTGGTGATAACCATTGGCCTCACACACAGCTGGAACCTAGGTCTCAGAGTTCTAAAGGATGTGTTGAGATAGCTAGGGCCATCATCTTAATTACAGCTTTGGTTACCTTCCTTCCAGGATCTTTGCAATGTAAGGCTGATTCCAGTTTGGACCCAGTTAGGAATTGAGATATGTCTGGCATATACGTGTCTGCTAATGCCCTTTAATGGTTGAAAACAGAAGCTTCCCTTAAGGAAGCAAAACTGCTCCAGTTTGGATTTCCCCTCCCCTTGCACCCCTGTGTGTGAAATCCTCTTGACTGGTAACCACTGCAGAGTGGAGTCTTCGGGAAAGCCACCCAGGAGTGTGGTGGTGTTTGCGTTTTCTTTCAGTCTTCCAACCTGTAGGCCTGTATTTGACACTGTTAATAGTTGATGGAGTTTCAAAAGTGCTTCTAAAAAGGCCTAAGATGTTATGGTTTTGACTCAAAGTTGATAACATGAAACCATCATTACAGGGAAGGTAAAACCACACAAAGATGTGGTTTTCAAACGGCATTTCACGGCATTTTATAATCTTTTAAAATTATGTTATTATAAAATAAAGCCTTTTAGTGTGCTGAACACAAGCTTAGCAGGGACCAAGCAGGTAGTGCCGCAGGCTTCACAGATGCCGATGTTTTAGGATACAGCAACCTGAAGGGGGACGTGTTGTTATCCTCCCATTGTACAGATGAGAAGACTGATGCACAGAGCCGTAAATCCCAGCTCACACAGCCTGTGACACCAACCCTTTCTGGGCCACAGTCTATGCTCTTCACTTGCCAGAAGCATTCCGGTCAATGGAAAAACTTAATTTGTTGCTTCCAATTTGGGTCACTT
>NW_011441413.1:0-1121 GCF_000754665.1 Bison bison bison | reverse complement strand
TAGCCGGACCTTTGTTGGCAAAGTAATGTCTCTGCTTTTCAATATGCTATCTAGGTTGGACATAACTTTAGAAAGGCAAAAATAAATAAATAAATAAATAATAAAATAAAAATTGTTCCCAAATTACATATACACCATATAGTTAATGGATTAAAACCTAGCTCAGATATGCTAATAAAAATGAACTGAACTGAAAAAAAAAAAAAAAAGAATACCATGGAGGATGCACAGAAAAGAATGAGGAGGAGAAGCAGTAGAGGAGAAAAAGGAAGAAGAGAAAGGATCACCCTCCTATTTTGGTTGCCTGTTTGCCAAGCATCACTTCACACACATTATTAATATTATAACAATTGAAAAATTATCACATTTCTGTGTGTACTCATTAATTCTTCTATACTTTATAATGCATATGCTGACATCAAAAGATGTTAATAACTAATCTTTGCTATAATAAAACTGGAAAATACTTGCTTTATGATTTTAACTCCATACTACCTCACATGTGATTCTCTCTTCCTTGTTTGAAATCAGTTATTAAGTGTCACAAAGGAAATCTTTTCTAATTCTTTCTGGCCAGAGACATAAGTAAATGCCTATTTATTTCCCAAGCAATTGTTTCTGTGTATAAATTCAGTTATTTTACATAAAAATGGGAACACTTTAAGGAAAATATTAACCTTTTCAATGGAATTTTAATTCAAATTAATTTGATTTCAAATCATTACACATGGATTTTATCATACTATGGACACAACTGAGTGACTAAGCACACACCACATATTTTAGCCATGAGTTATAAAATGATGTCATATCAAACAATCATTTCTGTATTCAGAAGTATTTAGGCAGAAGTGTAATATAGGGGGAAAGATGGAGAGACCAATGCCTACCACAAATTGCTATTTCATATTAATTCCTGATATTCACTTGTATATATTTTTCTTTCGCTCTCAGATATGAAAAAATCATGAATTCTGTGACTTAAAAAATTTCTAGAAACTGCTAGCATTTGAAAAATGTCTGAAATCTTTTCCAGCCTCCTTCAATTAGGGGTTGACCAAAATATATGTGTTTCCTCTTTATACTGAAAATCTAGCAGGCATTTTTCTCTTCCCCATGGT
>NW_011441412.1:0-1121 GCF_000754665.1 Bison bison bison | reverse complement strand
GTGTGTGTGTGTGTGTGTGTGTATTTAGATTTATAATTTTTTTATATTTTAAATATGTGAAATACATTATATCCTTATTATGCTCCAATAAAGTAAGAAGAAATCTTTAAAAAAACAAAACAAAACAAAAAATACAGGAAAATATAAGTGGTCTTAAAGATGCTAAAATAATGTGTGTCATTTTGTAAATTAGAATATCACTAATTAGACAAAGGAAAATATCACAATATAGTTACCTTTTATTACTTTAATTGTGTAAGGGTCCATTTGTTAGCCATAATAAAATAAAAATAGCACTAAAAATAACAGTTATGGTACTGAAGAACTGTGAGAGTCAAGGAACTTTTTAATATAGTCACAGTTTTTTATTACCACCTTAATAAAATTTTTGTAATTAATTTAATCTTCTGGAAATAATATTATGAAGTGTCTAACCCTGAGCTTACTCTAGGCTGTTTAAAGATGTCACTGTTAGATGTCTGATATTTAGGAAAGAGTCAAAGGTATTTGAACAACAGTCAAATGCACATCTGATTTAATAAAATAGTTTAACAAGACAAATTTTTTTTCCAGAGTTTCAGTGAGAATAATGAAATGAGAGCCAGTTCAGTTTGTTAATCAGCTTACCAATATAAGATTAAATGGTAGAAACAAACAATATATAATAAAAAGCAAAGTGGCATTTTTTCAAAATAATATAAAATTTAAGTGGTGAAATTAAAAGGTATTCTCAATTTTCTGGTTATAAAATTATGATAAGTTATTTTAAATTTTAAGTCATAGATTGCTATTTCTTATTCCTGGATAATACACCACTGAGTCAGACTACTGGCAAGGGTATCAAAAACCCACAACTATGTAGTAGAACTAATTAGAGTGGGTAAACTGATGTACTTCCAGTACACCATCCCTGGGGATGAGTTTAAATAGTAAGACACGGGGATGAATTTAAATAATAAGACATGGGAATTAATTTAAATAATAGACATCATACATGGGGATTAATTTAAATAATAAGACCAAATCAGTAACTTATGCTGCTGCTGCTGCTGCTAAGTCGCTTCAGTTGTGTCCGACTCTGTGCGACCCCATAGACGGCAGCCCACCAGGCTTCCCCGTCC
>NW_011441411.1:0-1122 GCF_000754665.1 Bison bison bison | reverse complement strand
TTGGTGATGGACAGGGAGGCCTGGCGTGCTGCAATTCATGGGGTCACAAAGAGTCGGACATGACTGAGCAACTGAACTGAACTGATCATCACATTTCCAAACTTTCCTTTGAGAGAGAGAGAAAAAACATCCTAGAGTCCATTATTTCGATGATTACTGAAAATATTTTTTACATTTCTCTTCCATCTACTTCTACTATTAAATATCTCCATCTTGTTTTACTAATTCATGTTTGTCTAAATTTTTATGTTTTACAGGCTCATTAGAATTGTTTTGCCTCTTATCCAGATTTCCATCTATGTAACTTTAAGAAATCTCTGATGCCAATATGAAACTCATAAAATTTGGTAGTGAATCAGACCAACAATTTAGGAGGTAGTTTCAGGGAAAGTTCAGTTGTATTTAAAAACATCTGCAACGTACTTTTTCCCTGGAGCATCCAGAAGGCACACATGAAGTTGATTGAGACTATTAGACATGAAGTATTTCAATCAAAGTTATCATTCCACCAGAAGTAATCATTTGTTCCACTTATTAGCAATTAACATGTGGCTTATCACATGATTCATTAGCACACTTCTGCTGGTATCCAATTTGCTTTCCCAGAATTCCTCTCACACTCCCTGGCAGGAAGTCACCATGGTGACATCTGTTTCTTGTAGAGCTATCAAGAACGATAAGCCACTTCTTGTGTTGCTTAAGTCATAGATTCTTTCCCCTTTTCTCCAACAGCTAATACGTTCTTTTTCTGCCATATGGAAAAGATAAATACCAGAACTTAAAATATCAGAATAAAAGAGAAATGAGAATGAAACTCTTTGAACATTGACCATGAAGGAAATACTTATGGAGTGTGTTCAAAGGTGTTGGACTCTTTGTGTTATTTTTATTAAATTAGTGACCACATCAAAAATATGTTGGCTAGCAAAAATTTTCCTTTAGTCAGTCTATTCAAATATTCAAATGGACACAAACTGTTAAAACCATACATTTTTTAAATTTATTGCTATGTGATAAACACCCAAAACTTAATATCTTGAAATTACATTGTTATTATCCTAATGAATCTGGGGCTTGACTGAGCTCACAGGGTGGTCTCAGATGAAGTCTTCTGTACCCTTG
>NW_011441410.1:0-1122 GCF_000754665.1 Bison bison bison | reverse complement strand
TTTCCACAGGGCAAAGCTGAAGTATATTTCATTTCCTTGAGCTTTATGAGGGTAATATGTTATAAATGTGTAGCCAAGTAATAGATAAGCCTGGTACTTTAAGGCTGTAGTTGTGAATATTTGGTTGTGAGCAAAACTGCTGGGGACATAGTTTTATTGAGGGGCTATATTCATCACAATAGCCTTCCACTCTCGCTAGTAAGAGTAAATACAGTGGAGCTTGTTTAAAATTCTCCTGAACACTGTCTTTGGAGAGAAAGAGTTTGGTTTACCAATGGTACCATTGACTCTTGTCTTTTTTGGCACTTTCTTCAGTGAATCAGTAATGAAAATGAGGGAGCTTTAGCACTTTGGAAATATATGAACTCGTTCAGGCCATTTGAATATCCAAATATGTCACTTTAAACTATAAAGTCAATATAGAATTTATTTTTGCCTTCATTATATGTCATATTTTATCAATATATAGTATCTTTCAAATCATTTACATTTTCAAGCAATTGTTTTGTAAAACATTCTTTTCCTTTTTGGCATCTTCCATTTGCAATATGTTTCCACAATTTCTTTAGGAAGTCTTGCTCTGACTTCATGTTACAAAACTCTTCATTCTGATTCCATTGAAACCTACAGAACAAGGATTTGGGAACAAAGAAAAGCACTAAAGTAATGATCTGACCTGTGTTTACAGATTCATCTAGGGGATATCTCAGGTTTATGTGGAGTCTCTCTACTGCAGCATTTCCCTGAAAATGGACTACTAGATATAGTAACACCATATCAGAATACAGCAAAAGCTATGAAGGCCATGTTAATATATTACAACACACTCAAAAAGGATAAGGTCAGGGGGCAGGGAGGAGGCACTATGCATCACTTCAAGCAAAAATAGTAGTATATCTAATGTGTGTTTGATGTTCATAATGTGCCATACACTGTGCAGAGTACTTTCTGCAGATGATCATAGTAATATTCACAACAATCTAACTCAATAGATGATATCCTTATTCCCATTTTGAGGAAAAGAAAACTGACCTTCAAACAAGGAAGTTAAGTATCTTTTGATCATCTCCTGCATAGACCAAATTTATGCTGGAGAAAAAAAAAAAAAAAAAAATAATCTCA
>NW_011441409.1:0-1122 GCF_000754665.1 Bison bison bison | reverse complement strand
GGGGATGGGGGTAGGAGCAAGTAGCAATGGTGTTGGTGATGCTGTTTTATAGAGGCCACGTTGTGCAAGGCTCCTGGCCATTGCTCCAAGCCACCTGAGTACAGCCAGGAATGAGGCAGAGACGGCACTTTGCCTCCACTCTGAGCACATGACTGGCCAGCATCACCAACCCCAGTGAGGCAGGTGACAGACTGGAATCCATTTCCAGGTTTCTTATGGTTTTCGTTTTCATCCATTCAACTCTTTGACCTTTTCCCAGCTAACTTTAAATTTTAATGAATTTATTCTTTCTACTGAAAGAAAAGAAAGAACGGTTTCTGGTGTCCTTAGGCTTGCAGTATAAGGTCTTTGGAGACAGAATTTGACCTTGCTTTGGGTGACCCAACTGCCTGGAAGAGTGAGCTATAGTAGACTTGGATCTCCATGTAGACAGTGTCCCTAGGCCCAAGCCAGCTCTGACTGTAACGACAGGAGGATCACTTAGACTCTGTAGGACAAGGGTACCTCATCTGTCCAATCAAGTGGATGATGACCACCTTCTCCAACTCCCCCACTTTCTTAGGAAAATACTGAGAACTTGGGATTCAAACATCTAAACAGGAAGTGCTTTGAAAAAAACAATGTGCTAGATAAATGCTTCCAAGAGTCATCATTATCACCGTGCTATTGCCATAATTATTTTGTGGTCAGCTCGGCTTTTCTTAACACAGAGCAGTTAATGAAGTGGCAACTGTATTGGTTTCTCACTAGGAGGGTGAAAGAGCCAAATGAAGCTCTATTTTTATCCCATTTCAGAGTCTATTTTTTTTCCCTTCACAACAGCTATGTCTAGTGGGTTTGTAAGTATTTTAATTATAGAGGCATTTTATTATACTTACTCCTAACAAAAATCAGGCTAAGGACATTTTTTTAACTCTAAAACATGGATAGATTTTCCTAAAGGCTGAGTTAACATTCACCACAGCTACAACACTGCTACCTTTGATTGTACATGTAATCTTGGTACCTATCTTTAAAGAACAATTTTCAGCATTACAATTTTTTAAAAAATATATTCACTTTCATGCATTGGAGAAGGAAATGGCAACCCACTCCAGTGTTCTTGCCTGGAGAATCCCAGGG
>NW_011441408.1:0-1122 GCF_000754665.1 Bison bison bison | reverse complement strand
CATCCAGCCCAGCATTTCTCATGATATACTCTGCATATAAGTTAAATAAGCAGGGTGACAATATACAGCGTTGACGTACTCCTTTTCCGATTGGGGACCATGGAACCAGTCTGTTGTTCCATGTCCAGTTCTGTTGCTTCTTGTGATTTAGTTATATACATATACACATGCACACACATTTACACATATATACACACACATTCTTTTTCATATTCTTTTCCATTATGGTTTATCACAGGATATTAAGTATAACTCCCTGCACGCTGTAATAAGACCTTGTTGTTTTTCCATCCTATATACAATATCCATCTGCTAATCCCTAACTCCCAATCCATCCCTCCCCTACCCTTCTTCACCCTTAGCAACCACAAGCTTGTTCTCTCTGTGAGTCTGTTTCTGTTTCATAGATATGTTCATTTGTGTCGTATTTCACATTCCACATGTAAACGACATCATGTAGTATTTGTCTTTCTCTAAGTGACTGATGTCACATAGCATGATAATCTCTAGGTTCATCCATGTTGCTGCAAATGGCATTATTTCATTCTTCTCAAGGCTGAGTAGTATTCCACTGTATATACATATTGTCTAGATTCATCAGTTGACATTTCCATGTCTTGGCTATTGTTTATGATGTTGCTGTGAACATAGGAGTGGGTATCATTTATTTAAAATTCCTTAGGAAGCAGAGCACACGTTTCAGGCTGCTAATACACTCTAATTTTTTTTAAAAAATGCACATCGATCCATATGTTTTTAAAAATATGTAAAACTGCAGAGAAGTGACTTGTAAATAAATATAGAACTGTAGAAGTACTTTCCTATTTACCTGTCTCACTGAGAAAGTATATTGTGCTGTGGATATAAATACATCTCTCCATTATCAATCTCAAAAATAATTATTTCCAGCTCTGACAGCCCCTCCAACTTCAGATTCTATATAAACTCTTCTATCAACATCAATCTCTAAATGACTAATAGACACCTTGAACTTAGCATGTCAGTAACACAAGCTGTTTCCTCCACTGGCCTCCTGGGTTCGTCCCTTCCTCTCCTTTCTCCCCATTTCACTAAAAGGCACCACCATCTAATAAAAGATACACCATCTAATAAAAGATACAT
>NW_011441407.1:0-1122 GCF_000754665.1 Bison bison bison | reverse complement strand
TTCACAGACCCATCCAGAGAGCAGGCCTATCCCTGGGTGTTTCAGGGGCAAGCAGCCTGCTTGTCCCACTCTGAAGGCAGAGAGAAGCCCCCAGATGGGTTGCCAGGAGGACTGGGCAGATTAGGCGGTTTTGTAAGGAACTGGAGAGAGCAGGTCTGTTTACTCTTTCAGTATTTCTTTACATTTTTTTCAGGATCAGAAAGTGACCCCAGACTGTTCTTTTGGTGTATGATTTAGACTCGTTGTTACAACCACCCTTTGCCCCTGCTGTCGTCCTCCTGCCTGGGAAGAAGGAAGGCCCCAATTCCCTTTCCTCACCGCACCCCACCCCATTCTCTTCCAGTAACTCTAGAACCTCCTGACCAGGCCTCTGCCAGCCACTCTGCACAAAGGGCCGGACAGACCTTTTCATGAACACAGATTGTGCTGCTCACCCTAAAGAGCCCTCAGGGACTTTCTCACTGCATTGAGTAAATGCCATCCTCCTCTGGGTGGCCAAGAGGCAGCTGAAAATCAGGCCATCTCCCACCTCCTCTTCCTTCCCCTTGCCCTTGGCCACACTCCTGGGAGGCACTGCCTGCCTCGTTGCTCCAGTCCTCCAACCCACAAGGTGCTTTCTCTATCTGAGTCACCCCTCCCTGATCCCTGCCACCCTGGGTCCCTCTCACCGTTTGGTCTCTCAACTGGAGAGAGTTTCCCCGAGCACCCAACTAAACGGCTCTCCCCAGACTTTCTGAGTTAACCCAGTGCTCCAGTGTTTGCAAGGCTTTGTCAATATCTGTTGATAGCTGATTTATTTGCTTGTTTATTTGTTTCTAGCCTTCCCCCTGCTTGAGTTTAAGAGACAACTCATCTGTTTTCTTTACTATAACAGTCCTGGCTCATAGAACTTCTCCTGATATGTAATAGTTGCTCAGGAAATACTGTGGGAAGAAAGGAAAAAGGAAGGGAGGGAAGGAGAAAGGGAGAAGAAAAAGAGAAAGATAAAGGGAGGAAGCCTCTTGTATCTACATACTCTAGTTCGGTTTTAACTTGAAGTAGGAGCTAAAACAAAAGGATTAACTATGGGCTTTAATGCATTAGAAACAGCAATATTGGGGGCAGGTTGGCGGTGGGGAACCT
>NW_011441406.1:0-1122 GCF_000754665.1 Bison bison bison | reverse complement strand
GCTTATTGGTCATTCATATATCTTCTTTTGAGAAATGTCTGTTCAAATCCTTTGCCCATTTTTTTTTTTTAAATCGAATTGTTTGGGGTTTTCTGGTAAGTTATATAAATTCTCTCTGTTTTCTGGATATTAAATCCTTATCAGTTATACAATTTGCAAATATTTTCTCCATTCTATGAGTTGCTCTTTTATCCTGTGGGTGAATAGAGGCGCGTGTCAGTTGAGGCACGTGTTTTTAAAATTTTAATGAAATGTTTTTGTTACATGTGTCTTTGGTGCCATGCCCAAGGAATTATTGCCACATCTAATATCATGAAGCTTTTGCCCAGTGTTTTCCACTAAGAATATTGTAATTTGAAGTCTTGCCTTAAGTCTTTTATACATTTTGTGTTAGTTTGTGGACATGTTTTTAGATTAGGGTTCAACGTCATTGTTTTGCATGTGAATGTCCAGTTTTCCCAGCATCATTTGTTGAAAGACTGTCCTTTCCCCATTGAACAGTCTTGACATCTTCATCAAAAGTCATTTGACCATGTATGCATGAGTTTGTGTTGTTGTTCAGTCACTAAACCACGTCTGACTCTTTGCAATCCCATGGGCTGCAGCACACCAGGCTTCCCTGGCCTTCACTATCTCCCAGAGTTGGCTTAAACTCATGTCCATTGAGCCCGTGATGCCATCCAACCCACTGGTCTATATATGTCTGTTTTTATGCCAATACCACATCGTTTACATTACTATAGTTTTGTAGTA
The DNA here is from genome assembly GCF_000754665.1 of Bison bison bison. Classification (NCBI taxonomy): domain Eukaryota; kingdom Metazoa; phylum Chordata; class Mammalia; order Artiodactyla; family Bovidae; genus Bison; species Bison bison. The sequence continues at coordinate 369 of NW_011441406.1, read as the reverse complement.
AGTGTTGAATCAGGAAGTATAAGTCTTCTGTTTTTTTCTCCTTTTTCAAGATTGTTTTGGCTATCTGGGGGGCCTGTGAGATTCCATATGAATTTTAGAATGGGTTTTTCCATTTCTGCAAAAAATGATATTGGGGTTTGGACAGTGACTCCATGGACTCTATAGGTTGCTTAAGGTGGCATTGACATTGTAACAATATTCAGTCTTCCAGCCTGTGAGCATGGGATGTGTTTCCACTTACTTATGTCTTCTTTAATTCCTTTCATTTTGTGGCTTTCACTGTACCATCCTTCTCTTTGGCTAATTTAACTCCAAAATATTTTATCCTTTTTGGCACTATTATAAATGAAATTGTTTTCTTAATTTCTT
>NW_011441405.1:0-1123 GCF_000754665.1 Bison bison bison | reverse complement strand
GTGCTGCAGTCCATGGGGCAGCAAAGAGTCAGACACGACTGAGTGACTGAACTGAACTGACTGATGCATGTATGGGAGCAGAAGATATATAAGAAGCCTCTGTACCTTCTTCCTTACTTTTGCTGTGAACCTAAAACTTCCCTAAAAACATAAAGCCTATTATTAAAAAAAAAACAGTTCATGCTTTGCCTACTTATCCCTTAATTTTAATTTATACGTGTCTTTATACTTAAAATGGGATTCTTGTAGACAACATAGAGTGGAGTCTTGCTTTTTGATCCACTCTGTCAGTCTTTTAATTGGGGTGTTTATACTCTTGACATTTAAAATGTTTGTCGATACAGTTGGATTACTATCTACACTATTTGTTTCTGTTTTCTGTTCATTGCCCTTGTTCTTTATTCCTATTTTTGTCATCCATTCTTTTCCCGTTATTTGTAGTTTTACTTGAGCACTTTATATGATTCAATTTTCTCTCCTTTCTTAGCATATCAGTTTTACTTCTTTTTCAGCTTTATTTAAGGGGTTGCCCTTGATAGAAATTGAGCTTCCTAGGTGGCACAGTGGTAAAGAATATGCTTGCCAATGCAGGAGACTCAGGAGATACAGGTTCGATCCCGGGTCAGGAAGATCCCCTGGAGGAGGAAATGGCAATCTACTCCAGTATTCTTGCCTGGAATATTCCATGGACAGAGGAACCTGGCAGGCTACAGTCCATGGGGTCACAAAAAGTCGGACACAACCACGCAACTGATTATGCACGCAGGCAGGCCTAAATAGAATTTGCAATACATATATTTACAGATGAATCCAAGTCCACTTTCTTTCTTTTTAATTAATTAATTAATTTGGGTGCACCCAACCAGCTTGTCCTAGTTCCCTGACCAGGGATCGAACCCACACCCACAGCAATGAAATCCAGGAGTCTTAACTACTGGATGGCTAGGGAATTCTGAAGTCCACCTTCAAATAATGCTATACTGCTTCACAAGTAGTGCAAGTACCTATGAAAACAAAATATTCCTATTTCCTTCCTCCCAACCCATCACTTCATGGGAAATAGATGGGGAAACAGTGGAAACAGTGTCAGACTTTATTTTTGGGGACTCCAAAATCACTGCAG
>NW_011441404.1:0-1123 GCF_000754665.1 Bison bison bison | reverse complement strand
TCAACTGGAATTCCATCACCTCAACTAGCTTTGTTCATAGTGATGCTTCCTAAGGCCCACTTGACTTCTATTTCTTGAATATCTATCCAAATAAAACTGTTTGAGCTTGGTGAATTGTGTTTTAAGTACCTATTAGCCTATGTATTCTCCAAGGAAACTAAAGAGCTAGAATAAAGAAAGTAAAGAGCTGTTTTCCTTTGTTTTCCAATTTATTGCTTAAGAAACCACTCATTTTTTGTGTAGATTTTCCCACATTTCATGCATTCATTCCCATAATGTGGTTTAATATACTTCTCTTTCCTTTGTATTTCTTAAGTTCATAATTGTATATAGAGTTTTGATCAACTTCAGATTTTATTTTTAGCATGGCTATTTCATACAGTGTGCATTTTTATCCTAATTGAAAACATATAATGTTTCATGGTATCTATTTAGAGGTCATTGGCAGACATTAGTGATCATTGCTTATTCATTAATTAACAAGAGATCAGAGAAGTTAATAAAATTCCATGATCTTTCTTTTTTATGAGCTGAAAACTTCTACAAAGCAAAACTATTTCATCAACTTTTCATTTATACAGTGAATTAGTTCCAATGGAAATGGTAGGATAAATGTTTTGCTCTTTATCTAATTTGCCAGTTATCTAAATAATGATTTGTTTCACTACCATCTCCTAACAGTGATCAATGAGAGTGGTTTTTTTAATATCTTTGTTAACTCATTGATTTAATTATAATTGATAGGCACCAATACTTTATAGCTCTCATCTTAGTTGACGCTCATATCATCCCACGTTTAGCCAGTAGGAGTCTAAGTTTCCTCCTCAGTCCTTTTGATGTGACTTTATAGTCTTTGATAGTTTTCTTGATCTACTTATTAAAAAATGCTCCAAGTTCATACGGTGCATTTTCTGCCCCTAAGGTGGAATCAGTCAGTTCTCCAAGAAGGCCTGGTTTATTATAGTGGAAAATGATATTATTAATACCACAATCTGGGAGTCAGGAATATTATATCACTACTGAGTAGTCACTGTAGCCTTTTCAGTAAACAGTAAAAAATTATACATATGTGCAGGTTAGAATAAATCTTAATAAATAAATAAATAAATAAATAAGATTTAAC
>NW_011441403.1:0-1123 GCF_000754665.1 Bison bison bison | reverse complement strand
GGGATCTTCTGGATCGAACCCGTGTTTCTTGTGTCTCCTGCACTGGCAGGCGGATTCCTGGGCTCCCTCACTGTACTGCATGTTAAATACACTAGAGGATTTCTGCAAGGACACTACGCTCCTTTTCAGGATGGTAATCACTGTCCTGAATTCATGTGGCTCGTGAGTTTAGATTTTCACAAGGCAAATGTTCTTAGAGCACATGGGTATTCACAGATCCTATCACATGGTGCCAGGGCTGGATGAGTCACTCCTCCGCTCTCCCCCCCACTGCCCGCCAGCCCCACTTCCTCGGCCATTTCAGATGAGGACACAGAGCCGGTGCTGCCACTTCTCTCACCCTCACCTGGACACAAAGAGATGCTCTTGGACAACAAACCAGAACACACGGCCCAGGCTGAGGCATGGGAGGTGGAGCTCAGTCTGTCCAGCTGTGCCCCTTTTAAAGTGAAGAACTGGCATTGATGCAGATCCTGTCTAGGAAGCCTCTGCAAGAGAGGAAAGGCCCAGAGACAGACTGGGAGGGGGGTCTCAGCTGCAGATAGAGCCCCTCTGACAAACCAACTCTCTGAAGTCAAGGACGTGTCCCCTTGATAAAAGTCAGCAGGCAGCATCCTGGAGATTCAGTGTTCAGAGAAAAGACAGTATCCTGCGTGGTTTGTTTCTGATCACAAGAACAGAAATGCCAGGACGTTTCTGGAGATGACATTTCCCAAAGAACCAGGGGTCCTTTCTGACTTGGCATCATGCCTGCCATATTAAAGATATATATTTAATAGGAAATACTTTAATTAATAAACGAATAAGGAAATAAACACATCTCAACCACAGATTTGGAGGAAAAACACCTACGATAACATGCATCAATGCCTAAATTCTTTCCCCTCGGGATGCTGACTCTCTCCCTAGATTGTTCATACCCCTCCCTTAGGCTGAATTCTCTCATGACACCCCTTTTAAGGTTATTCAATTAAGGAACCAGAACTATGAAGGGTGAGAAGCAAATTCACGAGTCCTCAGACCAACTGGACTAAACAAGCCTGGGCCCTAAAGAGGCTGGATCTCGGCCAGAGCACCCAAAGGCGTTCCAAGGTCAGCGTGTCCTACCACGGGCAGCCTAGCC
>NW_011441402.1:0-1123 GCF_000754665.1 Bison bison bison | reverse complement strand
TCAGTGCTCACTTTTGATTTTCCAAATAGTCTTTTGATGAAATCCGTGGCATAACTAAGTTTTGGAAGCCAAGGTTTTATTTTCAAGAAATTTTTATAATTTGAGTGTTTCATAAACACTGAAAGACTCTTGGACATAAAATAAATATTCATTTAATCTAACAGACAGTGAAGAACACTTGATGAAAAAGAGTTGCTCTTCTCATCTTAAATTATATGAAGCTCTCATAGGCAAGAGAAAGCGAAAAATAAAATGTGAAAGGACACAAAAGCTTAGACGTGGGTCTCTAAAAGAGACCTGAGCCCAAATCTTTCTTTCTATGTTTTGACCTATGGAATGAGCAAGATGGTAGACCTGAAAATTATAGAATATAGAAATGGATTTGAGGTTGTAATAATCAAAGCTTACTTGGCTCATAGGGCTTAGGGTTGGCCACAAATCTGGCAAAATTTCTTTGCAGAGATGGGATGTAGTCAATAATGTGGCATGGCATATGGCAGAAAAGAGAGTCTAAACTAGACTCTTAAATGTTCAGGACGGTAGAGGAGAGAATGCTCAAGTGCTCAAGTCCTTAGGAAGGGTGCAGAAACTAGCTGAGAGACAGCAAGTTGGCTGAGTGCCCTCAGGGTGAAGAGAGATGGGTTAAGGAAAAGCACTATGGACCAATAGTTTGGGACCAAGAACGACATAGATAAAATTAGCAGATAGCAAAGTGGATAGATGTCAACAAAGCAAGACCACAAGCCCCCACACTTGTATGATTGGCATGGCCAAAACCCTGAAGTTTGAAGTTTAAATCAATCAAGAGACATGATTAAGAGCAGATAAAAATCCCCAACTTGACTGAGAAAATTCTAAAATGCCTGGGTTTTCCTAAACTGATTGAGGCTAAATTTTCCTAAGTAAATTAGATTCACTTATTAACAATAATCTTAAAATTATGTTTGCCCACTCTCTCCTCCTACTAGGAGTCACAGAAGAAGAATGCCTACAGCAGTAGTGAAAAGAAAGACTCGAAGGATGTAGATAAGGCTTGGGTGGATGAACAGATAAAGGGATGGATGGTTTGTCATATATAGCTTTTATTATGTTGAGGTATGTTCCTTCTATTCCTGCTTTCTGG
>NW_011441401.1:0-1123 GCF_000754665.1 Bison bison bison | reverse complement strand
TCTCAGTGAACTCCGGGAGTTGGTGATGGACAGGGAGGCCTGGCATGCTGCGATTCATGGGGTCACAAAGAGTTGGACACAACTGAGCAGCTGATCTGATCTGATCTGAAGTATTACAATATTACACTACATGAGGTTGGTTGAATCCACAATGTGGAACGACAGTAGGTCAACTATGGCACTTGAGCAGCTGAGGATTCTGATATTGAAGGCCAGTCCTAGAACCAATATCCCATGGATACCAAAAGACAGTTTTAATTTCAGAGCTGATTCAGACAATCCAGAATAATCTTCCTATCTTGAGGTCTTTAATGTAATTACAGCTTCAAAATTTATTTTTCCATGTAAGATAACATTCACAGGTTCTCAGGGTTAGAATGTAGATATCTTTAGGGACCATTATTCAGTCTACCATAACCAGATTTGATAACTGAAGAGTGGGCTTGTTGGGGCTGGGGAAAATACAGTGTCATCACTTGCTGAGAAGCAGCCAGAAATCGAAGATCTTGTTCCTCTATTACCTAGAAGAGCACATTCGAGCAGCTACCCTGGCTCCATCTCATCTCACAGAGCTGGAACATTTATAACCCTTAGAGTTGCATACACGAAGGTGATAGTGGTTGAGCTTGACTCCAAGAAGTGGAGTCGGGAAGGAGTTCCCCACCTCCACGTCATCATTCACTCCTATTGGCCATGTTACACTTTTAGTTTTTTTGGACACACTGGACAAGAATGAAAGAAGGGTTACAAGCCTACTTTACAAATCAGTAGAAAACACTAGCAAAGCAACAAGAATTGACTCGAAATTCCTTCCATTGCTGATTGTCTTCTCATACGGAGCTGGTTTGACAGGAGTTCCAAGAAGGGATAAAGGGAGGGAAAAAATCTACTTTACAAGTTTTTAATGGATGCTGAGAGATGTGTATTCTATGTTTGAAAGGGATGGTTTAAGACAGTCTGACTTTGTGACTGGAGCAGGCACTTAATTATGGGGTTTTAGGTCTTTTTATGTTTGCCTATGAGAGGACTTCTTTGTAAATCAGTAACATTAGCCATATGAAAAAATGACTGATTCTTTGAACTGAATTCCCACAAAGTAAAACAGAACCTAGTCTAAACACAT
>NW_011441400.1:0-1123 GCF_000754665.1 Bison bison bison | reverse complement strand
AAAGACCACATTGTCCAAAATAAAGCTCCCTTCTCCCTTCATTTTCCTTCCCAAGAGGCAAGTGCTTCTAATAGCTGTATTGTCTCTCTTTGCAAAGATGTTCTATTTATCCTTAAAAAAAAAAAAAAACACAGATAATCTACAGACCATTGTATACCTTTACTTTTTAACACTTGACATATTTGAAGATGGGAGCAGATAGATTCTACATGTACAAGCTCTTTTTGTGGATATTTCATATACAGTTGCTACCAGGGAATTCCATATTGCCAAGATAATATGAAGGTATAGAGGATAATTTAGTCATTTTCATGTTTTCTCTTAGCTTCCTCTCCCTTCTTCCCATCCCCACACGATAAAACTAGGGTCTTTAATGCCAACTGTATTTTCTGTGTCTGTACTCAGTGAGGCTGTGCTGCCCAGGACCTCTGGGAGTCCTGGAACTCTCCTGGGATATGTGAGCCTGGGGTGGGCCACTTACTTTCCCAGCTTCTGCATTGGATCAGCTGTTGCTAGAAATTGAGTGTCAGTTCTGTTTAGTCTTCCTGCTGTAGGTCCTGTCTCCTGGGCTTCCAGTACCCCTCAGGATCCCGAATCAGGAGGACACTCCCTCGAGAACTTCATGATGGTCAGGGCACACCCAGTGTGATCCCCTCACAAGTCATTTTGTGAACTTCTCCTCATGATCCCTTTTATTGGACAGCTGTGTATCTCAAGAGGAATGTTGACCACTGTACTCTCTCCAGTATTAGCTCGTGGTCACTAGCCTTAGGGAAAAAGAGGTGGAGTGGGGATGGGAGATATGTCATTGTCCCCCAGTTGGCAGATACATTCTGTATACTTCTGATTTTTGAAAAGTACAACTTTTACAAATTTAAGAATATTACCCCCAAAATCACCATATGACACAGAGACAAAAATATTATATATTTACTTATTTACTTAGTTTATAATAATAATAAAAAATGGCTGACCCAAATTATTCTTAGTGTTTTTATGAGTTATTTCTGTCTTGGCAACACTATATATCTTCAGTTATGAGATTCTTAGAAACAAAAATTCAAATATGCTAGTGTGGGTAGAGCCTGAAAATTAGAAATAGATGATGACTTTTTTTTTTTTT
>NW_011441399.1:0-1124 GCF_000754665.1 Bison bison bison | reverse complement strand
CTTTGCAGTCAAGCTTTCAAATCCCAGCTCTATTACTTAATGAGAAAAGCTAGAAAGGGAGTTTATTGTGCTCTGGTTGCTCATCTTGAAAATGGGGATAGGAGTGATACTGTGCAGGGCCCTGTGGGGCCCTGCATTTCTTTGATTACAGAAAACAGCCTTCACCCAGCTTCCATGACCCTCCCTGAGTTCCAATGGGCAGATTCAAGCAGCTGTTAATCAGGAAAGGAAGGAATGGAGGGAATGTGAGACCAGGGAGAAACAAAGTCAAGAACAGTGTTGGGGCAAAGTCCTGTGTACCCATCAACAGACAATATCTTTGAGCTATTTTGCAGATACTGATATAGGACTCTGGATCCCAGTTCTCTGGTCCCTCACTGATCTGGGGTCAGGCTCCATGTGCTAAGCTCAAAGCCATGGCAAGTTCTAGCCCAGCAATTTACAACTAAAATTAAACAAACAAAACGGACAAGTAACATTAACTAATGTCCACAAAATGGATATTTTAATGCCTGCTAAATGTATGTGTGTGTGTGTTTAAGGCACTGCCCTAAGTTCTTTACAAGTACGACTCACTCACTCTTCCTAATCTCCCTATGAGGTGTGTCCTGTTATGAACTCAGTTTACAGAAGGAAAATGGAGCTACAGAGAGGCTAGAAAAAGTGCCCCAGGTAACAAACTAGGACACGGCAAAGCCATGATTCCCACCTACATGGTGGTATCCCAGGGCTCAACTCTGATCACAACTCTATAACACAGAAAAATACAAATACACACTCAGTCCCGGCCCACAAGAGGTTCATAACTCAACAAGGGAGGTAGACACTGGAATTTAGCCATGAAAATCACAAGTCATGGCTTTATCTTTGTGATTCTCCTCATACAACAGCTATACATTCTGCACCAAGTCCAGTTGGGAACTTCTTGCTAATGAATGAAACAAAACTGGTTACAACCAAAATAGGAGGACGATCACATAATCTCTTTCTGAGAAAGCATTTCCTTATTCTTAAGTGAATACTAAGGGAATACCAGACCACCTGATCTGCCTCTTGAGAAATCTGTATGCAGGTCAGGAAGCAACAGTTAGAACTGGACATGGAACAACAGACTGGTTCCAAAT
>NW_011441398.1:0-1124 GCF_000754665.1 Bison bison bison | reverse complement strand
ACCTGGAGCAGGGGTGCCCCTGAAGAGTCTGTGTCGGTGCCCTGGAAGGATGAGTCGTGGCTGGCAGGGTATCCTGCGGGGGAAGGAAGGAGGAAACAGAGGCTCAGAGATGGGGAGGAGCTCATGCAAAGCACTCGGGCAGGGAACAACCTGCTGAAAAGAAACAGAGGGGGACTTGAGCCTGGGTCAGGTTCGTCCTGGCTGGGTGAGCCACTCAGCTTCTTCCCCTCTCTCAACCCCAGTCTTGCTCCCTGTAAAGGGGAATGAAAACCAAGAAGATAGCTGTAGAGACCACACAGGGTGCCTTTTCAGCAGCAGTGGGTGCCCGTCTCCCCCGCCCTCCACTTTCCTCTCCAGTGACCGGGGTTTCGATTCAGGCTCTAGGCACCTGCCCACCTCCTGGCTCAGGGGCATCCCCCTGAATCTCTCCCAGCGGAATCTTTGAGCCAGCCTGCAGGACAGATATAGGGTAAGAGGCTGCTCGGGCCTCTCCTCCTTTTCTGACCCATCCTCACCCACCCCAGGAGGAAGCTGGGAGAGGGGCAGGTTGGGGGCCGCGAGGGCTGTCCCCTCTCCTCTCCGCACTCCTCATCACGTCAGGACCAAACCTGGGGCTCCATAGGGTCTCAGCTTCCTGGCAATGGCATCTGCGGTCGTCTCCTGGGAGATCTGCACCGTGAGTTCTAGGGAGGGAACACCAGGGGCAGTGGTGGTTATCACATCCTTTCAATCTCACTCCCCACTTCTCAGCCCTTTGCTGGGTTAGAGAAACATTGTATGTGTGTGTGTGTGTGTGTGTGTGTGTGTGTGTGTGTACACGCACTGGGTTAGAGAAACGTGTGTGTGTAGAGAAACGAAGTTTACAAAACGACACGGAGTGTGTGTGTGTGTTTGTGTACACGCACTGAGTTAGAGAAACATCGTGTGTGTGTGCGTGTGTACACGCACTGGGTTAGAGAAACATCGTGTATGTGTGTGTGTACACGCATTGGGTTAGAGAAACATCGTGTGTGTGTGTGTGTATGTGCGCTGGGTTAGAGAAACATCATATGTGTGTGTGTAGAGAAATGATGTTTAAAAAGTGACATGGAGGGTGTGTGTATATCGTGTGTGTGTGTGTGTGT
>NW_011441397.1:0-1124 GCF_000754665.1 Bison bison bison | reverse complement strand
TGCTCAGCTTTCTTTATGATCCAACTCTCAGGGAACCGTAGTAAAACTTATTTAACGTGTAGGCCATCTTAGTTACTTCTGTTGGCACAGAGTGAAATCTGGCCGTGTGTAATGTCTAGATCCTCTAAATCACCTAGAATGCGGAGAGCACGTTACCTGCCAGCCGTATTAACATCAGTATCTTCATTTTATGTTGTGTGTGCATGAAATAGGGGTTGTCTTTAACCTATTCCCACACCTATATGGGTTTATAATTGTGGTTGATAAAAAGTATTTCTTTTTAAAATCCCTGTCAAGTTCCATCCCAGAATATACAAAATGATTTGCCTCCTCCTGCTGTCATTTGATTTCTAATAAGAATTCACCACTAAGGAAAATATCACTGAGGTGATCTCTCAATCTTAAGAGTTATTTGGAAAAAAAATTAAATAATCAAAATGATTTGAAAATCATTTGATGAAACAATAAGAATAGGAATATTCTGTCTGATAGAATTTCGAGTTGGAATTCAATATAAGGATTTGTCTCAAGCGAGTGATTATAAAATAATTTTTCAGCTTTCAATGTCCCATGCATGAAAAGGGACTTGCCTTAATCTTCTCTCGTGGAACCATATAAATAACAGAACACACATGTATGAAACTTTTTGAATTGGAATTAAGATTAATCTTTTCAATTTTATTAATTCTTTCTAAAATTTTAGCTATAAGAAATGAGATATGAAGAATCATCTGAGAAATAGGGGATAAACTTTCAATTTGATACTTTTTTGTATCAACTCAGTCATAAAAATATATGTGGATGATGGAAGTAAGATTAAGATGACTTCCTTTAAAAAAAGTGGGCCTCTCAAAGGAGGCGACACTTTCACAGGACCACTTTTTATATTATATATACTGGCAAAATGTGGGCAAATATTACAGTCACTGAAAGCTAGTGGGTATCTATACAGTGCTTCAGCTGTTCTGTAGTTCACTTGGGAAAGCTGGCATCTTAATTATTTGTGGTTTTCCTGAGAGTGGTATACACACTGGTAGGTACACTGGGTACACAGTACACTGGGTACAAAATGCCTGCCAGGCATTTTGAGCTCTAATTAAAAAAAAAAAAAAAAGAGGGAAATA
>NW_011441396.1:0-1124 GCF_000754665.1 Bison bison bison | reverse complement strand
TTTCTGCCATAAGGGTGGTGTCATCTGCATATCTGTGGTTATTGATATTTCTCCCGGCAATCTTGATTCCAGCTTGTGTTTCTTCCAGTCCAGCGCTTAGCAAAGAATGCAAGCTCTCTCAAATACCCTTTATACTCAATTCCCCAGTGACATGATTCTCTACTATATATTGGATTGCATCCATAAAAATCTGCCACACTAGGGAAGACATTTTCTCTTTGTTTATTCTTCTTATTTTGTTATTTCGACACCCAGATACTTATAAGTAGAATCCTAAACAAAACAATTTAATGCCAGATGTATATGATGACAAGATTTGGATAAAATGAATAAAACATTTTTATCCAAATGTGCCATACAACAGCATAATGATGCATCATAGAGGTGTTAAAAAATAATTAAAATCTTCAAAAAATCCTGCCCTAAAGATCAAAGAGTCTGAATTTTTAATGATAATCTTAGTGGAAACAGTATATGTTTTATTAAAATTTCTCAGAAAATCTAAACCTTTCCTAGTGCAAAAAATATAGAACAGGCTTACCTGGTAAATGTAAGTTTGATTTTTTAAAATTTATGTGATCTGCAACTGGGTTTGTCATATTCTTCTTTTTCTTGTGAAAAAGAAGATACCCATTAAGTTTTCTCCCTGTTTTCTTTGGGCAGCTGGAAGAAAGGCATGAAGGGAAAGAGAAGGTTTCCCCTTTGGGTAATCATTTAGAGAGAATTTGATGGAAAGTAGGGAATAAAACCTGGAGAGCAAACTATAAACTACTGCAGCTACTAATGCCAAGGTAGGGTGTGAGAGAGAAGGGTTCATGCTTTTCAAAGCTGATTATAGTCATAAAGGGGGAAAGAGCTGAAGGAGAGTAGAGAATGGCAGGACACCACATGTGTTCTTCCATCAGTAAGGAGTTAGTCAGTTCAGTTGCTCAGTCATGTCCAACTCTTTGCGACCCCATAGACTGCAGCACGCCAGGCTTCCCTGTCCATCATCAACTCCTGGAGCTTACTCAAACTCATGTTCATCGAGTCAGTGATGCCATCCAACCATCTCATCCTCCTGCCTTCAATCTTTCCCAGCATCAGAGTCTTTTCCAATGAGTCAGTTCTTCCCATCAGGTGGC
>NW_011441395.1:0-1124 GCF_000754665.1 Bison bison bison | reverse complement strand
TCTCCCACATTGCAGGTAGATTTGTTACTGTTTGAGCCCCCAGGGAAGCCCCTCTTTTCCTTAAGTCTATACAAAGATGAGGGCAAAAGAAAATATGGCTTATTAAAAGCCAACATTTAATCAAGTTTTTCACAATGAACCAAGATCAATGGTCATTTCTAAAAAGTGTTGAAGATCTCATGATTTCGGGCAGGGGTCCCTAACATCTGGAATCTAATGTCTGATGATCTGAGGTGGAGCTGCTGTAATAATAATAGAAATAAAGTACACAATAAATGCAATGGGCCTGAATCATCCTGAAACCATCCCCCCTCCCTGGTCCATGGAAAAATTATCTTCTACGAAACCAGTCCCTGGTGCCAAAAAGGTGGGGGACCGTTGATTTAGGGCATTTCAGTGATCAGCATCTCTGTGCTTCTGATTCATTTTGAGATACTAATGAGTGACTTTATATGTGAGTGCAAGTTTGTGGTCATGAGTGTGCCCCACTTGAACTTGTTGACACCCTGATGAATCATGAACTTCCCAAGGGCATGGATTACACCTTTGAGGTTTACACTCAGGGTTACGTCCTTGTCCAAAGGACCAGCACAAGGACTTCCCAGGAAAAGATAGTCAACAATTAGGGATGTTGCTGTTTCAGATCTAGAAACCCTCTAGGGAGCCAAACAATAAGAGGTTTTTCCCAAGAGTGAGACTAAGGGGAAGAAGAAGGCACCAACTCCTTTATATCTGCAGTTAGTTCTCAGAAGCCCAGGGCAAAAGAAATACCTGGAATTGTTAAGAAGCCAGCTATTTCCGGAGGCCACCATTTTACCTCTTGAGTATTTTTGCTGGTATGTCTCTAGTTAAGAGTTCTTAGCTCTTAAAAAGGAACACATTTTCAGGTGTTCCTTTTGAAACAACTTAGTAGGCCAATACTCCAATAAGAATGAGTGAATAAGTAAATTATTTAAAATGGATTATGCAACTCAATCTGAATAAAACTTTCCAGACTGGTTGACTTCAGCTACCCTACTCATGGGTTATCATGACAACCAGTAGAACACACACACACACACACACACACACATACACACACACACATTTTTTCACTATTTGGTAGACAATCCTCTGAAAATGTC
>NW_011441394.1:0-1125 GCF_000754665.1 Bison bison bison | reverse complement strand
TCCCATGGACAGAGGAGGCTGGTGGACTATAGTCCACAGGGTCACAAAGAGTTCACCGTGACTGAAGTGACTTAGCACAACAACAACAGCAACAACACAGCTAGTGTCCAACTGTGTTTCACTTCATTCATCTTTATAGCTTCTCTTAAAGAAAGAACATTTTCCCCGACTTTACCCTCTCCTCTGCGTAGTTCCTCCATTGCCAAAAATAAAGACAGATTCTCCAGAGTAGTGAATGAGCAGGGGGGAAAACTTTGCACAACAGCTTGACTATCCTGAAGACCCCATTTGAAATGAGGAGTTGTGCTTTTAACTACTTTTCATTAATCAGAATAAAGAAAGCTCTAGGGAACCTGAGAAGTAGCTTGGGGCCAGCTAAGGTACACATTTGGCAGCATAGGGTGGACACAGCAGAGATTTTCAGGTTCCAGTGGTGGTGATTTTTGGAGGACATGGTCCCTCTGTGGTGACATTACTGTGGTTCAATGAAGTCTATGTTGGGGGGAAAAACACAACCAGTTTACCAGCTTAAGGTATGACTTCTGTATAAACTTCTCCCAGGATTATTCCTTGTTGGAAACTTCGCAAAAATGGCATCATGAGCAGTTAAGACTTTCATTAAATCTTGGCAGCTCCTTCACAATGTCTAATGTTGACCACCTTTTCATGTATTTCACAGATACTGAGTTACCGTCTCAAGTAGAATTTATCCCTAAATTATTAATAGGTATTCTTAATTGGGTATTCATAACACACTGCCACATATAAATGGGATCTGCATATAGGGATATTCAGAGTATCTGCTCTGTATATATTAAGGCAATCTGTGCCTTTATCTTGGCTTACAAATCAGTTCATAAGCTAATTTACATTTTGGCAGCAAATGAATAAGTAAAGAAATTTGGTTATAATATGAATAGATTGAATTAGAATATCTTACTAGAATCTTTTGTTTCTTTAATTTTTATCATTGTTTCTTTCTTTTTTTTTAAATTTTATTTTATTTTTAAACTTTACAATATTGTGTTAGTTTTGCCAAATATAGAAGTGAATCTGCCACAGGTATACATGTGTTCCCCATCCTGAACCCTCCTCCCTCCTCCCTCCCCATACCATCCCTCTGGG
>NW_011441393.1:0-1125 GCF_000754665.1 Bison bison bison | reverse complement strand
TGGCAACCCAGTATTCTTGCCTGGAAAATCCCATGGACAGAGGAGCCAGGCGGGCTATAGTCCATGGGGTTGCAAAGAGTTGGACATGACTGACAAACTGCACATGAAGGCAAATTTACCTGCCTTAGCATGGAAAGGATGTTCTGGATCAATCCGGGAATCTCCCTCTAGCCAATTAGTACCAACAGAAGTCCTCAGTGCAAGTAGGATGCTGGCTGGTCTTCAGGAAATGAGAGATGAGAACTAGAGCTTGGATGTTGACCCCATCATGCTGCGCAGACAGACTGCTATGTGACCTTCATGGCAGCCCGCAGAAGACAAGCAAGCTGGAGCAGATAGTCGGAAAGTAGAACAAAAGCAAACTTGAATATGATACAGATGGGGTGGAGGAGTGGTTGGCTGGATTCGGGAATCGCGAGTGGTGTGAAGAAGATGCTTTTAGCAGCAGTATTTTTTGTTCCTTTTTAACTAGCTTTTTTAATACTTGCATGGAGAATGTAATACTTGCACAGGGTAAAATGTCAAAAAGAACAAAAGATATACAATGAAACAATAAAATATATATCACCCTGGTTCGGACTCTAAGGTTTCTGCTGGTAAGTATTTTTTGTCTTCTTCCAAAATGTTCTATGTATATATAAAGCTATATAGATATGTATGCAGTATTCTCTATATTCAAAAATATGCAAGTATACACACAAATACCTTTCTGCATTTTTTTTTCAGAGCATTGATTACATAGATTTACTTCATTTGTTTAAGAGCTACACTGTGTTCCGTTACATGGGTGTACTGTAATTTTAACAGCAGTGCTTTAAGGGAATGAAAATAGAATTGTTGCCAAATCCAAGGTATTAATCTGAAAGTTGAAGTGGTGAGAATGACTGACAGGTGTTAACAGGTTTACATTTCAGATTCCTGTGTAACCTGAGATACGTCACTTCAACATCTCTTGCCTCAGTTGCCTGGCAAGGAAAGGAAATCACTTTCCTTCTTGATTCTAGTGTCAAAGAAATATGAGACAAAGCTCCTTAGACACATGGCAGCCCACTCCAGTGTTCTTGCCTGGAGAATCCCAGGGACGGGGGAGCCTGGTGGGCTGCCGTCTATGGGGTCACACAGAGT
>NW_011441392.1:0-1125 GCF_000754665.1 Bison bison bison | reverse complement strand
CCATGCACCACAACTACTGAGCCTGTGCTATGGCTCCCAGGAGCCACAACTACTGGGGGCTTTAGGAGATGGTTCCGGTCAAGGCCCGGGGAGGGACTTCAGGGAATGCGCTTAGGGTCCAGATCCCAGGTGCAAGACTGCTAAGGAGCCAGGTGTGAGATGACTTAAGTTCCAAGGGTGATGCCAAGAAGAAAGGGCATAGAAACAGTTACAGAGTCTGGCTGCAAAACCAGCTTATCAGACGGGCACTGGGCCAAAGCAGGGGACACAGGAAAGTCAAGACTCTCAGGTGGCAGCCACATCTGTGCAGGGTTTTATTAGAGACAGAGACACCCTGGGGGAGAGCTGGGCCTGTGGGAGGGAGCCCACTGGGGAGGGAGGGAACCCACTCACCATGTGGTAGGGGCCCTCCTAGGGGACAGCTGGACAGGAAACTCAGGGACAAGGGGTTTACCTTCCAACAAACCAGAGTTTCAACACGACCCTGCCTCTCAGTGGCCTCAGGACCTTGTGCCTTTGGTTTAACTCTTCAAAGCTGCTTTGGCAGCCTCCCAACCCACCCAGGATGCCAAACACACCAAGTCACAGTGTTTTAACTAGACATGGCACCAGGGAAGGTGCCTCCACCCAGCCTCTTCCATGGGCTCCCCCAACACTAGCTTTTAGAGAGGGACTGAGATCCTGGAGGGGAGCAAGCAGGAGATGACTGTGTTTGTAAAAAGCAGACATATGATTAACTCAGAAGAATGTGTAAACATAGCTTTATTGGGTAGCAATAAAAATTCTGCTTATTTCAAGGAACCAGTTCTTTAAAACTGCCAACCACCCACACTCCTTGTGTCCTGTTCTTCCTTCCTAATTCTCTGTTACACTGATCACAGTATAATATTCAGCTCTGGGTCAGCTATGAATTTATTTTGCTGAAAAACTATCTCCTCCAATTGAAACGTAAGTTCCCTGAGAGGAGTGGAGTTTGGGACTGTTTTGTTCATTGGACTCACAGTGCCTGAAAGAGCCCCAGGAACGTGGTACTACTTACTACTGCTGCTACTGCTAAGTCACTTCAGTCGTGTCCGACTCTGTGCGACCCCATAGACAGCAGCCCACCAGGCTCCCCCGTCCCTG
>NW_011441391.1:0-1125 GCF_000754665.1 Bison bison bison | reverse complement strand
GGGTCGCACAGAGTTGGACACGACTGAAGCGACGCAGCAGCAGCAGCAGCAGTAGAGTGTAAGAACTGTGTGTGTCTGAGATCCTTGTGAAGCTGTTTTGTTGGCTTTGTGGGACAACCAATAACTTTGTAGGCTGCTTTGCCTGTCTTGAAGCTGAAATCCCACAAGAGGGGTTTAAACTTCTGACTTGTTAAAGTTAGTGTAGTTTGAATTTTCTATTATTCACAGGTGAAACACATACTTTAGAATTATGTTGTTTTAAAAATTGGGTTTAAAGCTTTTGTTTTAAAGTAACTAATACTTTAAAACAGTTTGCTTTCTATTTGTGTGCTCCAGTTGGGTCAGAGATAATTAAATTAAGCATATCATAAATGCTCATTAACTTTTTAGAATTGCAGTTTGAAAGCCTACTATAAAGACATTATGGATCTTTAAGAAATGTTCCTGTAATACATGTATTTTTAATGGCAAACATTTATTCAAATATGACATAAATCTAGCTTCTGTGTAGTAGTTTAATACAATCATACCTGCCTGACAATGGTCCCTACCAAATTGCTATCAATAGGAATTTAAATAATACTATTTAATTCAATCAAACATTATTTTTACTTATAGTATGGATTTTTATTTGGAATTCTTACATTCTCTAATGTGGATACCAACCTTTATACTAGCAGTGGACAAATAAAAGGTTTAAATAGCTTGCATGAATTATAAACCAGAAAGAAATGCATTTTAGTATGTTAGATTGGTTAATTTAGTTTTAACTAACAAGTACTATGTTCATAAAATGGAAGTGTGTGTATGGAATGAATATTTGTGTACTCCTAAAATTCATGTGTTGATGCTCATCATTACTCCAACATGGTGGGTTTTGGAAATAAGAACTTTGGGAAGAATTTAGTCATATTAGATCTTGATGGTGGGGCCTTCATGGTGGGATTAGTGGCATTATGCAAAGAGGAAGAGAGGAAAGGCCATGTGAGGACTCTGCAAGCAGGTGGCTATCTGGAAGGCAGGAAGAAGGTCCTCACCAGCAACCAACCATGCTTGACCCTGATCTCAGATTTCTAGCCTCCAGAACTGTGTGAGAGAAAGTTCTGTTGCTTAAGTCAACCAGTT
>NW_011441390.1:0-1125 GCF_000754665.1 Bison bison bison | reverse complement strand
TGCTGCGATTCATGGGGTCACGAAGAGTCGGACACTACTGAGCAACTGAACTGAACTGAACTGAACTGACAGTGATAGTCATCCTGACCTTAGGCTCAGGATTCTCCTTTCAGACTTCTTCCCATGGTGAAAAGCAGAGAAACTTCAGACTCTGCTTCCCTAGCTGACTCCCTAGCTCTGTGCTCATTGAGCGATTGCTCCTATCATCTTGAAAGTTCGACAATGACAAGCCCTTATGACCTGTGGTGGTGGGTCAGAGGTTATCCCGTAGCTGGCTAATCATGGCTATGGCCTGATTTCTGACCCTCAACTATAACCTGAGGTTGAATTCTGTCTTATGGTGATTATGGGTTCTGACCTAAGTGGTAGCAATGCTATTCTATTCCTCATATTTCCTCAGAATGGGATTTTGTAGACTGGTAGGGAGGCCTGATCACATTCAGCTATGCTAACCAAAAGGCGGAATTAGGCTTTTCTTCAAGAGATGCTTCTGGAGGACAGCTAAACTTAATGAAATCCTATTGCTGCATTATCCAAGAACATTGCCCAATGCAAGATGGGATTGACCCAGTGGTATAGACTGCTTGAGCCTACATTTGTTCCTCACAGTTACAAGGCACATACTCATGACCTTCATCGGGGTGAAATAGATGCCCTTTTAGATATCCTTAGGATGAGAACATGTAAAGTGTCTCTAGATTAATGGAACACAAGTACCCTGTAACTCTGAATGCAAGGATGGCTGGTGAAACTGGACTGAAGGCAAGGCAGAGGGCTGAATTCAAATAACTGCCTTTACTTCTCTGCTGAGTCGATAACAATCCAGCCTGCAATGATGGTCTGAAATGAGTCATTCATCCCACTTCATTGATTAGGACTATGCGTCTACTTGAAGATAAAGGAAGACAGAAAGGGATAAAATGGCCAAAGTGGCAATCATGCCAATAAGTGAAGTGGGATGCTCTAAAAAATTAGATCAGTGACTTTTCTTCCTTGGTAAGGATTGAGTAAAAGAGTGCAAAGAGAAGAAAGGAATGGATACCCCAATATTCCTACCTTGTGGGGAGAGGGAGCTTGAGCTGAAAGTCAGTAGAAATATGATATGAAAGAGAATATCTCTTTTTT
>NW_011441389.1:0-1125 GCF_000754665.1 Bison bison bison | reverse complement strand
GACATGAGTTTGAGCAAGCTCCAGGTGTTGGTGATGGACAGGGAAGCCCAGTGTGCTGCAGTCCATGGGGTTGCAAAGATTTGGACATGACTGAGCGACTGAACTGAACTAGTGGACAGAGACTCAGAATAGCCCCCCCACCACAGCAAAGTCATCCAGTCCAAATTGTCGGCTCTTTTAACCTTTTCAACCCTTCATTTCTTCCTTCATGAATTAAAGTTAGTAATAGTATCTTTTTAATTGTTTTTGTGATGGTTAAGATGAGATAATCTGTTTAAAATGCTTAACATAGTGCCTGGCACATTAAGTGTTCTGTTAATAAAAATTACTGTTGTTATCATTATCATCACTAGTACTCATCTGGATATTTACACTGAATGGAAAGAACAGGCTATATATTACCTGTAGTCATGCAGCCAGGGAGATGCTTTTGCCACTTCCTTTCATCTGCTGAAAATTTCTGAAGAACAAAGAAAACTGGGGAATGGAACAGAAGCAGCCCTTCTTGCTTACAGTCAGAGGAGATAAAATGATGCACAGTCCTGTTCAAAGAAACACTTTTCTTCTTCACACTGATGCCCTTTTATTTTTCTTTTTGCATCATATTGCAGTTATATATCCTTTCCTCTTTACATCTTTTTGAGTTTCAACTCTTTCAATCTTTTTTGACTACTAAGGACTTGGGAACCGTTAATGGAATAGAAATCACTGGCCAGGACAAGGCATTGGTGTATTTGAAAATAAGTCATGCCATCGTCTCAAATTATTCATATAGTAAATCAAATGAGCTGTTGAAATGTTCCCTAAATCTTCGAACTACAATTTTCACTTAGTAATTATGCTAAGTAATAGTGGAATAAACTCTAAACCCCTAAACTTTACTTAGTAACCATAAATTCATTCATATTGCAGTGGTATTAATAATTATCTTCTGTCTTTCAAGGCAAATGCAATAGGTCGAAGTGCCAAAACTGTCCGAGAATTTCTGGAAAAGAATTACACAGAAGATGCCATAGCAAATGACAATGAAGCTATCAAATTAGCAATAAGAGCTTTGCTGGAAGTAAGTGATCTAATAAAGCATATACAGAAAATCATGGGATCCCCCCCCCCCATTCCGTTGCT
>NW_011441388.1:0-1126 GCF_000754665.1 Bison bison bison | reverse complement strand
GCCTGGCGTGCTGCGATTCATGGGGTCGCAAAGAGTCGGACATGACTGAGCAACTGAATTGAACTGAGACACTTGGACATCCTCTTCACTGAAGTTCCTGTTCACGTCTTTGCCCATTTAAAGAAAAATGTTTGTCTCTCTTTTACTTATTCTTTATATATGTTAGATAGATACATAGAGATATGAGCTTTTCTATATACATATATTATATATGTATTTTATTTATGTATATATATAGCAAATATCTCAAATGTCTTCTACTTCTTTGTGGCTTATTTTTTCAGTATCATTATAAAGCTTTTTGGTAAACAGAAGTTCTTAATTTTATTGAGCTGCAACTTATCAATCTTTTTTTATGGTTACTGCTTATTGTGTACTATTTTGGAATCTTTACTCCAGGTCATAAAGAAACTTTTACAGATTGTCTTCTGGAAGCTTTATTGTCTTACCCTTCATATTTAGGGCTGTGATGCATCTGGATTATCTTTTCCCCCTCTTTCTTTATACTGCATTACAAATAGCCCTATCTGGGGGAGAAATCCCAAGACAGATGGGAGATAGACCCTAAGGGCAAGAAAAACTTTCTTCTACCAGCCTACTTACAGCTATAACATGAGTAACCCAGGCTCAATCAGTCAGAAGACCCTCCCTCAGCTGAGTTGGGCAGAGGTGAGTGCCACAAAGGCCCGGGAGAAACAGAGAGAGTTCACTGGGTCCCTGAGGGAGCCCAGGGTCCCTCAGGGGTGAGTTTCTGGGACAGGGCAGTCAAATGGCACAGACTATTAGCTGTTATGCCAGGTGGTGCCCTTAGCAGACTCAACAAGTGTGGCCTTGGTTGTCAAGTAGATTTTGTGATCTACCCAATATCCTTCCAATAAGTTCCCATATTTTGCTCAAGTTAGCTCAGGTTCTGTTAGAGATCAAGAGTTTTGTATGGTAAAAGCAGCAAATTCAAAACTACACAAAATCTCAGTCAAGAAAACTATGCACCTACTAAAATCTAGAGTTTACATATCCTTATTAAGTGGGATTCAGGCATTTCTCAAACATTTCCCTAGGCTTCTCTGTAGCTGGACAAAGCTAAGGGGATGGCTGTCCAAGGGGTGGTGGATGTGGAGGCTGCTGG
>NW_011441387.1:0-1126 GCF_000754665.1 Bison bison bison | reverse complement strand
ACCAACCTAGACAACATATTAAAAAGCAGAGACATTACTTTCCAACAAAAGTTCATCTAGTCAAAGCTATGGTTTTTCCAGTAGTCATGTATGGATGTGAGAGTTGAACTCTAAAGAAAGCCAAGCACCAAATAATTGATGCTTTCAAACTGTGGTGTTGGAAATAACTCTTGAGAATCCCTTGGACTGCAAGAAGGTCAAACCAGTCAATCCTAAAGGAAATCAGTCCTGGGTGTTCATTGGAAAGACTGATGCTGAGGCTGAAACTACAATATTTCAGCCACCTGATGCAAAGGACTGACTCATTGGAAAAGCCCTTGATGCTGGGATACATTGAAGGGGACAACAGAGGATAAGATGGTCAGATATCATCACCAACACGATGGACATGAGTTTGAGTATGCTCGGGGGAGTTGGTGATGGACAGGGAAGCCTGGCGTGCTGCAGTCCATGGCTTCACAAAGAGTCAGATACGACTGAGTGACTGAACTGATCTTCCTGGAAGTGTTCTCTGGGTGGGCATTAGAAGATAAAGTCTTGATCTGATTTACATCATTTAAATCTGTGGGAGCCTTTATTTTTAAAATGCCAGACTTGAAGACTCTAAAGAAGCTTTTCTAATTTGAGAGAGAATGAAAGAGAGAGATTGATTTTACAAATTTTTTTTTAAAACGCTCAGTTTCAATTGGTTTCAGAAATAGGTGATTAAAAATGTTTTTCCAAATGGGAGGAATCATTCTTACAAATTAGAAGTTTTGGTCAATTTGGGATAATAAAGATGGCTGGAAAGGAACAGTTAAGCTAAGTCATTCATAAGAAGAAATGAGAAGCAACAGTGGCAGAGACTAAGTACAAAATCTCAGTTTATCTCTCATATATTACTAACTAGATTTTAAGGTTTTGATGGTTTTAATTGAGTACATGGGAGCTGTGTTCATGGTCTGCTAATTTTCTAAATGAAGCCAATGCTTCTATGTCTTTTTATATATAGGTTGGAATGCCAAAACTTTGTTGATATATAAAAGGATAAGAATAAGAGGAAATTAAACTGTTAAATTTAACTTTTCTTGTTGAGATATCCTGAGGCATGTCCCAATGTGATCAAATACAAATCTATTAAGACATT
>NW_011441386.1:0-1126 GCF_000754665.1 Bison bison bison | reverse complement strand
TAGCTTTAGCATCATTCCTTCCAAAGAACACCCAGGGCTGATCTCCTTTAGAATGGACTGGTTGGATCTCCTTGCAGTCCAAGGGACTCTCAAGAGTCAGAAACACATTAAGTTCATTTATAACTTATAGAGAATTCAGCCTAATACAAGCTTCATCTTGCAAGTGTTTATCATAACTTTTTAATACTTGCAAACTTGCAGTGACTGTCTACCTTCCCTACTATGACCACCTTCCCCACCTAAACTAACTCTAAATCCTTCACTTTGTCAATAGGCTTTAAAAAAAAAAAATTAGTACTCCCTTTAAGCCTAAAAGACCTCTCTGAAACTGGTCCTCTTGGGACCAAACAAGAAGGGAATCAGTGAGCCAGAGAAATGTCCTAGGCCATCATCCTCCTGCTCACACCCTCCCCAGGCCTGAACTCCAGCCTCAACTTTACTGCTGAGCAGGTCAGTGGTTGCCTATAAACTGGGACCAAAGGCTATGTGACAGAAAAGAGGGATCACAAAGGAGGATAAAGAAATCTGAGGGGCTATGTGCAAAGTTTTGAATATGATGAAGGGTTGACAGGTCACGTGTGTGTCACAACTTTATCTCATTTGTACTTTAAATACATGCAGCTTATTGTATTCCATTAATACCGCAATAGAACTGTTCTCTCTCTCACACACACAGCTTTATAAGGAAAAGCATTTTACAGCATCATCCTTTTTCCAGCATGGAACAAAACCTTATACGGAAAGCTGCAAATGTAATTGGGTGACAAGGAAGAAAGCCACACACCAAGGATGGTAGAGCAGGATGACAGAGGAAGACTGGGATGTTGATAACATGCTCACACTGTACACTGGCTCCAGACTACCTCCTCCTAGAGATCTTGCTCCATGAAGACAATAAAGCTTAATTATTATATGAAGCAGAGCAGCTGGGTTTCTGTTAGCTGCCTCTGAACTCTACTCCTAATATAGTGGTCTTTAAAGCCAATAAGATCAGGTCATTCTCATGCTAACTATTTTTTGTTTCTAATCTCAAAATAAAGTCCAAATCCCAGGCTACCTGGGGGCTTCCTCAGGGGCTCAGAGATAGAGAATCTGCCTGCAATGCAGGAGACACAGGAGACGGGGG
>NW_011441385.1:0-1126 GCF_000754665.1 Bison bison bison | reverse complement strand
TTTTTTTTTTAAGTTTTTTGTTCTTTTTTTTTTTTTTTTTCATGAAATTGAACTAGATCTTTTCAGAGCATTTCTATATTAGTCACAGAGCTTTGCTGTTTTTTAAACAAAGTTAAACATAAATAGGAGCTTTCCCCTCTTCCACTGAAGTGTCACTCAGCAAAGTACCCACGCTAGAGAGGAGGTGGTTCTCTCTACAGAGATTCATCATGCTGTGTATTATACTTAGATATTTTTCTCAGAAGTGAAACTATTTAAATTTACCAACTTATTTTTCATCTAGTTTTCCTTTGAAAACTTGCTGCTGTTTCTATCTTTACAATCTTTATCATTTCTTTCATTGAGTTTTAAATGATCACTTACAAATGTTCCAATTCATGGCAAGACGATACATACTTAAGAGCATATGTGGGTTAGTATAATTTTAGAAAAAAGATTTGCATCCTGAAGTATACAAAAATTTCAGGAGATATTCAAATGATATTTCTAAAAGAACACAACAAAAAAAATCTATTTGAATATAGTATTCTTCACATACATTGAGGTATGTGTAAGAGCCTCCAGAATTGGTCACAAAGCTATATAGCATGTGTTATGAATTAGTATAATTTTCAGATTTTTTAAAAATACAAAACAGCTCTGTATATTACTGTATAGCTGTAAACTACCAATGAGGTCATTGTCTCAATAAGAAAAAATATTCTCAATATGTTTGGCCAAGTGTGAACCATCCATGATAAAAATATCAGTTAATAAATAACAAGTAAGAAGAGATATTTTTTTGGCCAAAGAACTAGAACTAAAATAATTGATTACCCTTTTCTTTACATTACCCAGTCTCAATCAATGAAATAGATATCCACAGACTTTCAAAAATGCTTGGGACTATATTTCAAAAGTTTTTCATGATTTCTGAACTCATTTAACTTACTGAGGAGATTTATGTCATTTCCTGAGTGACTCAGTACTCTGAAACAGCATCTAGTTTATCAGAATATTCATTAGGCAGTGATTTTGACAAAGAAGCTTCTGAGGTGGCATAGTGGTAAAGAAGCTGCCTGCCAATGCAGGAGACATGAGAGACATAAGAGACGTGAGTTCAATTCCTGAGTTAAGAAGATCTCCT
>NW_011441384.1:0-1127 GCF_000754665.1 Bison bison bison | reverse complement strand
CCAAAGGCTGGTTGGTGTGTGGCCCATGCTGGCAGAAATTTTTTACCAGTCTGAAGCCTCCCTCTTAAGCACATTTTTGATGAGTCCAGGTTGGGCAAATGGGGCACCCAGGTTGCACAGACCTGTGTGCTGGCAGATGCCACATGGTGCTTGCCCTGTAGAATGGTTTTGGAAATTTTGCTAATCAGATGCCCTGCTCATTGCTTAATTTCTCAGATTTCTCATCAGTCCTACAAAGAGAAGTTGTGAAAAAGCAATGGAAACTTGAGGGCAATCATTTCAGAGCTCCTCTTAGTTCACCTAGAACATTTCAAATTGATGTGAACAAGTTAAAAAAAACAGAGCTCACAGTTTTGTCAAGCTCCTCCCTGTGAAATTTGATATTTGAAAATGACTATGCTAAAAAAAAAAAGTTCCAGAACATGACAGATGATCTTGATCTCTTGATATAGATTGTTCAGTTGACAATTAGACATGTGAAATTATAAAATAAAGATGAATGTCATAATTTTATTAAATTCTTTTAAAAATACATTCTATTTTTTTAACATGTCAGTATGAATTTGCCAACTCTCTGTTAGGCTGAACTATCTTTTATTGTAAGATTATATCCATTCTAATTTGAAAGTATTAACCTATCCTTTATTTTAGAAAATCATGGTGATAGAAGTTGAATAGAAAAGATGGCAGTTCAATTTTTTTTAATTTCTGTTATTCCTAAAATCCAAAACCCTAGCATTGATTTATGTTGTAATATGAATTTACTTATCAACTTGATTTCCTACCTAGAAAAGGGGGAATGCTTTAAGGATGTGAAGGCAATGGAGAAAAGAATGAGAAGTAGAGATGTCCTGAAGTTTAGAACCCTATGGAGGGTTGACATAGGTGGAAATTTTTATGGGTTGGGAGAGGTCAAGGTCAGTATGAGGGATCTGGGCACCTAGATATGAAAAGGGAGGTAGGGAGGCCCCCAAAACAAAGTCTGCCTCTTCTGTCATGCTGTCAATGGCCTTCCCAAGCTGTCAAGGTGTATCTGTGGTAATCACTGCTAAACAAAGCTAAAAGCAAATGTCGGCACTGCAAAGACACCTTGGAAGTGTTACATTTTATGTAAATATAAAAGCTGT
>NW_011441383.1:0-1127 GCF_000754665.1 Bison bison bison | reverse complement strand
GGGGGGGGGGGGGGGGGGGGGGGGGAGCCATTTCATGTTCCTGAGCGCAGAGCCCCTAGAAGCTGACTGCATGCCAGCAGCGGTTGCCTAGGGAACACCAGTGACAGAAAGGAGACATGAGGACACTAAATAACTTTAGCAACTATTTGCATTTGGCAGATGCAGCCGGGGGCAGGGCCCTGTGTGCCTCCCTGCCGAAAAGCCACGGGAAGCCCAGAAGGAGTGGGTGCCTGCCAGCAGGAGCAGGAAAGGGGAGGCCGGCCGCTGAGGGAGGGAGGGGACCTCTGGACTCTTTCACAGTCTCTCCTCCAAAGCCTGCTGGAGCCAGAGATCAGGAGCCGCCTGCGTGTTCTAGAAGGGTCCCAAGGCTCTGTGCTTTCTGAGTGGTCCGACCACAGGCCAGGAAACCCCAGAGAGGGGCAGCCTCTCCTGGGGACTGACTCCCCCAACCATGCCCCTGCCACTCCCCCAGGCTCCTGCTGCGGCCTCCACCGCCCTGGCAGGCAGGAGACAGGACGGGCTGTGGGGCTGCAGGGTCCGCTTTGCTGAGGTGCTTAATTGGGATCCTTTTTACCCGACAGGTGAAAAGTCTGGGCGAGGGGAAGTCAGCTCTCTGTCAAACCGGCTTCCTCCCTCTCTTATCTGTCTCCCCTCATCAGGGCTGAGTCAGGCCCAAGTGCCCCAAAGAAGAGCAGGCAAATGAGCCAGGCCCTCGTGCCCTGGCCTGGGAATTGCGGCCGCTGTGACTGAGCCGCGCAGGGCTGCGTGGGGCTCCTTAGCTGAGACTCTCCAGGGCTCCCAGGGCCGTGGGGTATCCCACTCTCTGGGTGGGATGGAGACACAGAACCTGAAGACAGGCCAGAAGGGGCCCAGCCTGAGTCTGGCTTGTCTCACTGGCCCCCCTTCTGAACCTTCTAGTCAGATCAGATTATATCAGAAATGATTGGCTCTTTTATTCTCCCCCTTAGCTGGCGGCCCCCGCCCCCTACTCCTCTCCGGTCTGACCACATCTGTAGGCTCCACTGAAACAGAGCCGACAGAAACAAAAACAAAGCAAACCCCGGCAGCCGGTGAGGGCGGGGAGGTGCCACCCCTCTGGGCTGGCCACGGGCGGGCGCAGGGCTGCC
>NW_011441382.1:0-1127 GCF_000754665.1 Bison bison bison | reverse complement strand
GTACAGAGTCTTAACCACTGGACCACCAGGGAAGTCCTCAAAGATCTCATATATGCTCGTTAAGAAATGTGCTTGCTTATAACTATCATCAATGACTTTAAATAGAAAAACCTTATTAACAAGACAGATGCTGACTGTCCCTTTCCAAGTCCTAAGTTATACTCTCATAGATATTTTTCTTGGTCACTTTTGGGGTCACTCTGCATGTCTCCCTTTTGCCTGACTCATTCCAAAATATAGAGATTTCTCTGAGGCCTGAGCCAGTGGAATAAACAAGACAGCTTTCTGACCAGAGTGACTTCCCTGTAGAAAGTCTGTAGGGCCCAAGGCATGAGTTAGCTAGAAGACTGAACCATTTTCCTGTCGGCAAGAACCTAACGTTTGAAACTGTTGATGATTACATCAAATTCAATACCGTGCTGAGAGTCTGCGTGTTCCCTGACATGCCACAGAATTTGATCTCTTGTCTTCTGAAAACAAATTGAGGCCTGCAGTGATGATGTCCTGTCCAGGCCTGGTTCTGCCTGGACCTATGAACTGAGTGACTGCAAATCTTTCTACCTCCCTGGGTTGGCTCTTTGGTCCATAAAATAAAAGGACTTCTCTAGGGGTCCAGTAGTTAAGAATCGACCTGCAAATGCAGGGGACACAGGTTTGATCCCTGATCTGGGAAGATTCCACAAGCCACGGGACAGCTAAGCCCAAGCACCACAACTACTGAGCCTGTGCTCTAGAACCCAGGAGCTATAACTATTGAAGCCCACATGCCCTAGAGCCTGTGCTCCACAAGAGAAGCCACCATAATGAGAAGCTAGCACACCACAACTAGAGAAAGCCTGAGCAGCAATGAAGACCCAGAGCAGTTCAGCAACAAAAAAAGGGTTGAAACCCTCAGGGATGCTCCCTTCTATGCAGCGGGATGGGTTGTTTAGTTGGGCTGGTTCTAGAAGTCAACGTGGGATGAAGATTTTAACCACATCATGGAAAAGATAATGACCTCAATTCAGCCTTCCAGGGTATTCACCTCAGGTAGTAAAAGTAACGGAGAAGGCAATGGCACCCCACTCCAGTACTCTTGCCTGGAAAATCCCATGGACGGAGGAGCCTGGTAGGCTGCAGTCCATGGG
>NW_011441381.1:0-1127 GCF_000754665.1 Bison bison bison | reverse complement strand
GGCTCCTCCATCCATGGGATTTTCCAGGCAAGAGTACTGGAGTGGGGTGCCATTGCCTTCTCCCATGAGGGTGCAAAGAAAAAGCCTACAAAATGTCAAGAGGCAAAGAAAAGATTCAAAAGAAGAGGAAGTTCAGGAGACATTCTTTTAAATGGATAGGGGTTCCGTTCCCTTCTAGGGAAAAGGAGATCTTCCATGGAGGAAGACAGCAAGAACAAAACAGTGGCAGTTGAGAGGGAAGCAAAGGGAACTAAGTGATCAATAAACTGGTGAGAGCACAGGCTGCATGCTGAAAAGTGAGGAGCAGATAATAAGGTAAGAAAATGGTTTGGCACTAAATCGTAATGGGCCTTTAATGTCGAGGTTAGAAAAGTTTGTCAAGAGCAGGTGAAAGTGTCTGAGGATGACAGAGAAAAGATTGAATCTGAACTTCACAAGGTCAAGATGAGAACTGTACTGAACAGACTAGAAAGACAGGGTCAAGGTCAGGTTTTGAAAGTATGAATGGAGAGAGACACAGATTCAAGAGAATTCATAATAAAATAGGATCTATTTTTTTCGGCAAATGACTAAGGCTGAGCTAGCCAAGAGAATACCACAGATCACATGTCTATTACTGAGCCATCTGAAATGTGACTAGTCTGAATTGCTATGTAGTGTAGCTATAAAATACACATGGGATCTCAAACACTGGTAGAAAAGAAAGAATGTAAAATATCTCATCAATAATTTTATTTTTTATATGGTCAAATTATCATGTTTTGGATATGTTGGCTTAAAAAAATATTAAAATCAATCTCATCTGTCTCATCTTATTTTTTAACGTGGCTTCTAGAAAATTTTGAATTAAATATGTGGTCGCATTATATTTTTTTGGACTACGCTGGACTAGATGTTAGGGCAGAAAGAGACACTGGATAAACTGGAAAATAAACGGCAGAAGAGGGAAAAAGACTTGATAGTGGTGTGACAGAAAGGCCATAGAGGAAGCTTTATGCATTTATTTATTTTAAGAGGACATTATCAGTGGATTCAAACTCTAGACAGGTGCCTAGGAAGATCAGCAACAGTAAAAACGAGCCATTGAGTTTTTGTCCAGGTAAAGAAATGGACGAGACAGAGGTATG
>NW_011441380.1:0-1128 GCF_000754665.1 Bison bison bison | reverse complement strand
TGAGTCCTGACCCTGATCAAACTCTGAATCCTGACCCTGGTCCCACTGAGCCCTGACCCTGCTCACACTGTAAGCCCTGAGCCTGGTCACATGCTGAGCCCTGACCCTGGTCCTGGTCTGAGCCCTGACCCTGGTCCCACTCTGAGCCCTGACCCTGGTCCCACTCTGAGCCCTGACCCTGGTCCCAGTCTGAGTCCTGACCCTGATCACACTCTGAATCCTGACCTTGATCACACACTGATCCCTGACCTTGATCACACACTGATCCCTGACCTTGATCACACTCTGAGTCCTGACCCTGATCACACTCTGAGACTCTGAGCCCTGACCTTGAACCCTGATCTGCCGTGACCTCCCCAGCATGGCACCTGGAGGCTTTGAAGGGCACGAGGCGTCTACACACCCTCTGCTCTGCAGGGGCTCAGGTCAGAACACACCTTCTCCCTATGTGGGGAAAGGTGTCCTCCCGCACCTGGGGTTTGGGGGTCTTTTCTGAGTTGCAGCAGCAGATATTAAAGGAGAAGACAGCATGTGAGGACCTCTCAGGAGGGAGAGTGGGTGACGTCTGCCTTAGAAACTCCACCCGACACACCCTGCGTAGACAGTCACCAGCTCACTTCACAGACGAGCACACCGAGGCCTGAGCAGCGCCTTCCTGTGGTCTCCGCGCCTCTGGCTGATCCACGCCCGGCAGCGCGTGTCTGGGCTCAGGATGGATGTGAGCGCCCCCTGGCTGTGCTGGGCCTTGTGATGCCCCCGCAGCCAGTGGGGTGGGGGGGCCCTGCCGTCTCAGGGGCCCTGGCACTCGGCTCACTGATGCCCCCGCCCTGGGCCCACACTGCAGGGCAGACGGAGCCAGGCACTGCTCAGTGCTTCGGGGACTGACCTGGGCCCAGTGGGGAAGCAGAAACCTCACCTTCACCGGCTTCTCCCTCTAAACCCCATGGACTGCGAGTGCCAGGCTGGGTGGGTGAGCCACTCTCGTACCTGGGATAATGGGGCTGCTCCTTGTCCTCCCCGGGGGCCCCTTAGGGCCCTGACAGCTGGACCACTGGAAACGCCTTTTCCGGTGCCGGGCCTCTGCCAGCAGGGAGGCCAGGCGAGGCCCGTCCAGGAACAGGCACACTC
>NW_011441379.1:0-1128 GCF_000754665.1 Bison bison bison | reverse complement strand
CGCTTCAGTCGTGTCCGACTCTGTGCAACCCCATAGACAGCAGCCCACCAGGCTCTGCCGTCCCTGGGGTTCTCCAGGCGAGAACACTGGAGTGGGCTGCCACTTCCTCTCTAGGGCTCTGCAAATTCATGAGACATTTCATAATTCCAATGCATACTTCAGGTTATTTAGCTAAGCGATATGCTCTGTCAAAGAACTATTCCAAGTGACAGCCAAAACAAACAAACAAACAAAAAAAAACACACAAAAACAAAACACTTTAATATGGAACACAGAAGAAGCACTACGCAAATAAAATATTACTAAAAGAAATAAGATTATTCCCTCCTATGCCTTTTGCCACTTGATGACCCCAGTTTGGTTGAATTCAATTTGTGGTTACCTCAGGATACAACTCAAAGTTTAAATTATAAGTCGGAACCCTCCACAGATTATCCAAGCACATCAGTTCTTTTGAGAGTGGAATGTTCCAGGAAGCCTAATCCAGCCACAACCTACTACAGAGAATTTCTTATGGATGGGGCACAGGACAGGTTAATTACGGTCACTTAAATCTTCATCTTTTATAGCAGATCAGAACCCAAATGGCATACTTTCTGCAAGATTTCTGATAGGAATTCAATAGAGCTGATTTCTAGTTTCACATTGACACTTAATATCTGCAATCTTTTTATCCAGAAGTTGTGGTCCACATGAAACCCACGAGTGCAGCAAATCTGAGGTAGTCAGCCCTTACGAAGTCTTGGTATTTTCTGCTTTCTACATGCCTGGCAGTGGACTGCAGGGATGGGAACGCTGTATCCCTGTAGATTTCTGGTGGTCCTTGTGGTGCTTTCCTTGCTGTGGTCAACCTGGCCCCAGGAGGCCTAGACACACCACTAGTCATTGTCCGTTCCGTTTGCAGATGGTGGCTGTTCTGACTGCTGTGCCACGTTACTTCATTGTAGTTTTAATTTGCATTTCTCTAACAATCACTGATGTTTAGCATCTCTTCTTATATTTACTAGCCATCTGTATGTTTTCTTTGGAGAAATGTCTGTTTAGGTGTTCTGCCCATTTTTTGATTGGGTCTTTGTTTTTCTGATACTGAGCTGCATGAACTGCTTGTATATTTTGGAGATGAATCTT
>NW_011441378.1:0-1128 GCF_000754665.1 Bison bison bison | reverse complement strand
TTCAATCCCTGGGTTGGGAAGATCTGCTGGAGAATTCTATGGACTGTATAGTCCATGGGGTCACAAAGAGTAGGACAGGACTGAGCAGCTTTTGCTTTCACTTTTAAGGCTCATTCTCAAGTAGGGATTAAGTGCAGGGAAAGAATTGTGTTAACTTTTTGATTGCTTTCATGGGAGAAATGGAACAGTGGCTTACGAAGCTAGAGGTCATGGTTTACCAAAGATCACAGGCGTCACCTCCCATTTGTACCTCTTTGCACAGCTGGCTGTGTGATACAGGGGCAGGGAGTGCTGCAGGGGGTTGGCCAGGTTTGGACATTAGCTCTGGAAGAGGTAATGTGGGGCAGAGAACTGACTCCACAAGCAACAGAAGTTCTATGAAGCCATTCACATCAGTGTTTGCAGCTGCAACTGTAAAATAGGGTAATGACTCTGGTCCTAGATTGTGAGCATCAAAGGTCATGATGGGGAAAGGGTTAAGGGTCCAGTTAAAAGGGACTTGGGAAGACAGAGGCTCAGAGACAGCAGCAAGTCTTAGCAAGTTGCTTGTAACTTGCATTAACTCTCTGGTGACACACTTCCAGGGCCAGTGATTCTGGCTTCTCACACCTTGCTTCTCACATCCTTGCTCCCTCCCTCTCCTCCTCTGCCAAGACAGATTGCACTTCCTGTCCCAACAGAAACCTTTTCTCCTTCTCTCCTAGTGTAAGAATGTACAAGACTCCATTGCAGATGCTGAGCAGCGGGGAGAGAATGCCCTCAAAGACGCCCAGAGCAAGCTGAATGATCTGGAAGAGGCTCTTCAAAAAGCCCGCGAGGACCTGGCCCGGCTGCTGCGTGACTACCAGGACCTGATGAACACCAAGCTGTCCCTGGATGTGGAGATTGCCACCTACCGCAAGCTGCTGGAGGGCGAGGAGTGCAGGTGAGGGGCCCCAGGAGGCCAGAGGGTACCCTGGTCTACCTTCTCCTCTCCTGGAGCCAGGGCTGGAGGTGGAGGCAGAGAAAGCAGGGGCAGGGGCAAGGCCTTCTGACAGCTGAGAGCTGACCTCCCTGGAGAGATTCAGGACATAGAGCAGCAGTGTGCAGCTGTAGGCTTATCAGTGTGGAATGACTAACAAGGCAGGT
>NW_011441377.1:0-1129 GCF_000754665.1 Bison bison bison | reverse complement strand
TTAAAAGAGATAAATCTCTCTTTCTTTTTTTTTTTTTGGCCATGCTGCACAGCATGTGGGATCTTAGTTCCTTGACTAGGGATTGAACTCGTGCCCCCTGCATTGGAAGTATGAAATCTTAACCACTGGAACTCCAGGGAGTCTCTGTATATTTATTGTTTATTAAACCATCTCAGACATAATTATCAAAAATTTTCCAAAATCTTGAAACCACCCAAGTGCCTGCTAATAGGTGAATGGATAAACATATTGTTATCTATTCTTACTGTGGATATTGCCCAGAAATAAAAAGGAATGGATTATCAACACACACAATATGTACCAGTCTTAAAAACATGATGTTGAGTGAACAAAACAAGACACATAAAGAACCTACTCTGTATGATCCTATTTATCTAAAACTCTAGAAACGATCACTGTAACCTATAATTGCAAACAGGAAATCAGTCATTGCCTGCAACTGGGGTTTAGGTGTGGAGGAAGATTAACTCCAAAAGGAGGAGGGACTTTTCTGGTGGTCCAATGGTTGAGACTCCACCTTCCAATGCAAGGGGCTCAAGATCCATCCCTGATCTGGAAACCAAGGTCCCACATGCCACAGTGTACCATCAAAATTTTTTGAAAAAAAGAAAAAAAAGGGGACGTCTTGGAGGAACTTTTGGGGGTGGTGGAAATGTTCTATATCTTATTGGGGAAAAGGCTACATGAGTATATATATTGATCAAAATTCATTAAACTGTAAACTTAAAATGGTTGTGTTTTATCATATACAAGGCGTACCTCAATGAAGCTGACTTTAAAGACTAATATAACAAACTCCCATATAACCACCTTCCAGTACAGGAAACAAAACATCGGAAAAAAAATTGCACCCACTGTGTACCCCTCCCCAATCTCCTCTTTTCTTTCTTCCTCCTCAATATGATGTGTTTCGTGAAGGTCTTTATATTTTTACTACGTGGAAACATGTTTCTGAATGTTGTATGTTTCTTTCTCATGTGACTTTATACTTTTACTGCCTGGGGTATACTCCTAAACTGGTATATTTCAAAATCAATTTAAAGGGTCACAGCTAGCATTTCAATCCCATGGATGGAGGAGCCTGGTAGGCTGCAGTCCATGGGGTCGC
>NW_011441376.1:0-1129 GCF_000754665.1 Bison bison bison | reverse complement strand
TAATTCCAGGCTCTGATTGATTGATTTAGGATCTGGATTCCAAACTTCACTTTTCAAACTGGTTCCATGGTGAGCAAGTTGTTGAGGCTGAAGGAAATCAGAGGAGATTGTGGGACAGTGCTTCTCTGACCTGACAGTCATCTGAATGTGGACCCTGTCTGTTTTCCTGAAATAATATCACCTGCCTTCTTCCTCTCTGTGGGGTTTATAATACAACACTTTTAGCAGCACTGTTGAAATACATTTCCAATTTCCATCATGACAAATGAAAATAGAGATGGTATTCACTGAGGGAGTCTGTGAGATTCTGGAACATCATACAGTCTAAATTACTTGACATGGTATCTTCATCTCTTTTCTTCGGTCACAGTCCAGTTGCCTTCTCAAGGCACAAACCAACTTCTTAAATTGAAGTATTCAGTGAGGGCGTGGATTTTTTTCTTCCTGTCTGGTAACCAGATAAGCTTAGATCAGATATCTATATTTGCTTGTCTGCCCCTCCATTGCTGAATGAAATTTAGAGGCATTCATACCTGTGAACCTCCAGCCTCACCTTAGAAAAGCACATTTATATTGAAAGCAGAATTAATGGACAAGGAATTGCTGAGTTGGCATTTGGTGACCTGCCCTCATGTAACTATAAATATATTCATTTTCCTTTTCCCCAAGAGTTTAGTAGAGTTAATATTCCTATTATTAAATATTGTTTAATCACCTCCCACTGTACAGCACTGAGAGACTATAATAAAACAGGTTTCTCCAACCAGCAGTTCTTTTTGACCTCTGAATCCCAGGTGTGATTTTTTTTCAGGGAAATGTGTGTAATTAACAGCATTTGAGAGAAGAGCAGTATTGGTAGAAACAGTGAAGTTAAAAGTTATTTCCTTTCATGATAACAGACAAGCAGAATTACCTGGGATATACCTTTTGAAAGCAAAATTGAAGCACTCAAGATTGCCCTGAGTTTTTAGGTCACTGAATATTATAATTCCTAGTACAGATAAAGAAACACTGACCATGAGATAATTATTCCCTCAGATATGCAGATGACACTACCCTTATGGCAGAAAGTGAAGAGGAACTAAAAAGCCCCTTGATGAAAGTGAAAGTGGAGAGTGGAAAAGTTGGC
>NW_011441375.1:0-1129 GCF_000754665.1 Bison bison bison | reverse complement strand
GTGGGGGTGTGACCCCTGCCTCCGTGTGTATGCTTCATCCGGCCAGTTCCTCCAGCCATTCCCTGGGACAGCATCACCAGGCCTCTTGG
Source organism: Bison bison bison (assembly GCF_000754665.1). Lineage (NCBI taxonomy): Eukaryota > Metazoa > Chordata > Mammalia > Artiodactyla > Bovidae > Bison > Bison bison. The sequence continues at coordinate 1,040 of NW_011441375.1, read as the reverse complement.
GATTTTGGGTCAACAAGCAAGTCAGAACTTCTCTGAGCCTTGGTTCTGCCATCGATAAAATGGGAGCACTGGATTCCAGTGACACCTGCCTTCTCTAGGATTTTACGAATCATAATACGCTTGAGCCCCTAGTGGGTGCTGGACTGAGCTCCTTGTGCGCCCAGGCATTTGAATCCCAGCCACGAGCTGGGATCTCCCTTAGCCTCTGTGTAGCCACTCAGCAGTGTTAATCCCCTCTGGTAGGAAATTCCTGTGAAATTGGTATGGTGGGCATGCAGGTGACTCACCCTGTCTTCAAAAAAAAAAAAGCTAATAGACACAAGAGTTCATTGTTCCCCAAGAAGACAAGGGGCAGGGTCTGTATAAGGGATACATACAGCGTTCGCATGTTATTGATTACTTTGAATCTGAATTTATTTGTGGGGGCTGTCATGACATCTCCGTTAGTTCTCAGAAGTGGAAAAGGTTTTGGTGGGGAGTTGTCAAGCAGAGAGGGTGGCAGGTGACATCTCATTGGGAAGAGCGGCCTGGGTCAACAACAGTTCAGGACAGAAGGCAAAGGGGTGCTCGTAGCACTGGTCTCGGAGAAAGGAGTGGGGTGCTTCCAGCCCGGCCCACATCCACCCCAGGGAGGGAGGAGCCGCAGCACCTCTGCTCAGCTGTACTCACTGGGCCACCTTGAGCCAAGTTTCTCTGAGCTTCCATTTCCTCTCGTTTAATTCAGGAGTGACAGCAGCGGCCTCGTGGGGTTGGTGGGTTACGTGAGGATGTCTGTTAAGCCAGTAGCTCAGAGCCTCCACTAAGTAAGCACTCAGTGAACATTGGTGGCCAGGCTCTGGGTTAATAAACATTTCACAGTGATGATTACACGCTCACCCAAGGGGGCAGCCGGGCCTGGATCTGCCCCTCCCGTTGGGCACGGGCAGCTGTGGCCAAGCCTGGCATCCCTAGATGCTCAGTCTGGGATCACACCTTCACAATCTGGTCGCCTCCCTCCCGCATTGCCCCTCTCGGACACCCCCAGCCCACCGAGCCACACC
>NW_011441374.1:0-1129 GCF_000754665.1 Bison bison bison | reverse complement strand
CTTCCCAACCCAGGGATTGAACCTGGGTCTCCTGCACTGCAGGCAGATTCTTTACCATCTGAGCCACCAAGAAAGCCCTGGGATATTATAGGCAAGGGTGATAGTCTAAATATTTACACCCATGTCCATGGCACTGTCCTTTCCACATAATATGAGTCTTGATGCTGGAGCAGAGTCCTGAAGGTCCTTGTGGGGCCAGGTGTGAATCTCACTGGTCCTTGATCTTACAGAATCCTGGGGGTGCTTGGTCTTAGGGAATTCAGGAGGTATAGGGGTCTTGGCATGTCTGGGGCAGAGGGGGACACTGGGGAGGTTTAGGGTAGTGACATTTTACCAATCAGTATGGAAGTATTTTGATATTTTGAAAACTGGTACATGCAGCCATCCTGGTGCTGAACAGCTAAATAGCAGCCTTGTTTGTAAATAACAAATATTTGCTGATGAAATGAACGCCTTTCACTAAAGCATCCTTCTCGTGGTGGTTGGTACTCCATTATCTGCTCCCCCCAACCCCCCAGCAAATGCCAAAGACTTTGCTTCCCAGAGCTCCTTGACATTGGACCCGTGCAGAGTGAGTAAGCATGGTCTTAGCCTCAGGTCACATAACCTCAGGAGCTGATTGGTCTGGTGACTGGGATGTGAGGGGGCAGAAGAGGAAGGAGCCCTGCTCTCCCTTTAATTTAAAAAGAAGTTATAGGGGCCTCCCCTGGTGGTCCGGGGGTTGAGAATGCACCGCCACTGCAGGGACACAGGTTCAATACCTGCTCTGGTTTAATTACTGATTTATTGACTTATTAGGTCAATAAATTTATTGACTTATTGACTGCACCAAGCGGCTTGCAGGCTCTTAGTTCCCTAACCAAAGATTGAGCCTGGGCCCTCTGCAGTGACAACACAGAGTCCTAACCACTGGGAAGCCAGGGAATTCCCAGTCCCTGGCCTGGTGGGCTGCCGTCTGTGGGGTTGCACAGAGTCGGACACAACTGAAACGACTTAGCAGCAGCAGAAGCAGCTCTCAGAAGATCCCACAAGCCATGGGCACCTAAGCCTGCATGTCACAACTACCTAACCCACCACAATGAGAAGCCCAAGCGCCGCAACTAGAGAGCACCCTCTGATTGCCCCAACT
>NW_011441373.1:0-1129 GCF_000754665.1 Bison bison bison | reverse complement strand
TTGGATTATCGAAAAAAACAAGAGAGTCCCATAAAAACATTTATTTCTGCTTTATTGACTATGCCAAAGCCTTTGACGGTGTGGATCACCACAAACTGTGGAAAATTCTTAAAGATATGGGAATATCAGACCACCTGACCTGCCAGGTGATCGAGCCAAGGTTTCCCGTGTCTCTTGCACTGCAGGGGAATTTTTAACCACTGAGCCACCGGGGAAGCCCCAGGGGAGACAGATGAGACTGTATTGAGGAGACTGAACTTAAACTGAACATGGGAAGAAGAGGGGTTTTAGGTGAAGGGAGAGAGAGATTAAAAGCAGGAGTGGGCATGACTACATGGTCTTAAGTGGAGGTAGGGGCTTGGTTTCCATACATGTAGAATGCAAATAACCATACCTACTTTGTAAGACCACTGTGAGGATTATAAGGTCTAGGAGAGAGGTAACAAATTCTTGTTCAGCATGGTGCAGTTATTGCTCCAGAGCCCACAGCAGACATAAACAGTCCTTCACAACATTCTACCAGAGAAGCAAGTCACAGGCTCAGAATTCTCTTACACACAGCTCCAGATAGTCAGTACTAATCAGAGTATATAGTTGGCATAAATTGGGTACTCAAGAAATCGTAAGTGTTATAACCCCTAGAGACCCACAAAATGTTGGGTACTACTAAAGGAATGCAGAACTTGTCCTTCCTAATCTTACCAAATACAAGTGAAACTCTCTGCATTTACAGTGTGTCAGAAGCCTGCCATGTCTTTAGCACTTGAAGGTCTGACAAGAGACTGAGACCCAGTCTGCTACAAAGGTTATCTGCCATATGTTGTAACATCTCTTATGAGCTATAAGTAGCAGCACACTTGATCTTTAGGAGTTGTAAAACCTCCAGAACATGGATACTTTCCCTAATGTCTTCATTTACCTCCCATAGCAATGTGGGAATCCCTCAGGGCCTGAATCAAATTGGCAAGTATAACCAAGAAGCAATAGAATCTGTCTTTGTGATTTCTTCTTGACTCCATGTAATGCTCTGCATTCAACCCTAGTGATATGATGTCTGCCTAAGGCAATGCCAACCCACTCCAGTACTCTTGCCTGGAAAATCCCATGGACGGAGGAGCCTGGTAGGCTG
>NW_011441372.1:0-1130 GCF_000754665.1 Bison bison bison | reverse complement strand
TTCTTTTTTTTCTTTTCTTTCTGTACCTCTATCTATCATGGGCATACCCGTCAAGGAAGTCAGCTAGGGTTTGATGTGGAATGCTAGAAAAGCGTGTCTGAGATTTTTTTCTTTTTCCCTAATTTTCCCAAATCTTTTCCCAAATTTCCCACTAGGCAATTTCATTGCTGCCTTTGGGTTTAGTACTTTTTTCTTTCTTAAGTGATTGATGGTGTGGTGGTGGAGGGTGGGGGACTTCTAAAGTTCAAATAGGCTAAAAACCTCCATCCAAATATAATGAATGAATAGTATATTTAACCAAGATAAGTGCTGGGCTAATTCTTAAAGTCTATAGATAAAAATAGTGGAATTCCCCCCATTCCTTCACTATACTCTTTAATCATGCTAACTTTAGAGAAGTTATTAGAATAATAACAATAATAATATTAATAGCAGTATTTAAATACAGAACATGTAATAAATGCTAGCTATGTGCCAGATACTTTCCTAACTATGTTACATGTGTGAGTTCATTTAACTTTCACGAAAAATGAAGTAGGTGCTATCATTATCCCAATTTTACAGACTGGCACAAGGAAGTTAAGTGATTTGCCCAGGGTTAATGTACTAGCCACGGCAAAGCCAGGACTGAAGCTCAGGTACCTGGCTCCAGGGCCATACGCTTAACTAGGACATGATTCTGTCAACCAGCATTCCTTCTGCTACAGGTTGAGCCCATTTTCCCTTAAGTATCTGTAGAAAAATAACAAAACTATCTGAAGTAGCCTTTCCCGCTGTCCTCAGAAAAGATGGGAAAGTATCTCTTCACCCTTCTGTCTCTTTCTCCTGCCAGTAGCTTTGCGGTGGGCCGCCCACACCCTCTTCCAGTGCTGCCACTGAGTTCCTGTGCAACTAAGCTGCATTCTCTTCTGGGTTCCGGGTCCAAAAAAGCTAATTAATCTCTTATTCTTACAAGATTCAGATTGTTACATGTGCCCACTCAGGAGAGAATGTAAAATCTGGCCATTTTTAACCCATTCAGCTCTTGGAATTAGGGGAATCAAGGAGTATTAAAGGCATCTCTAGACTTCTACAGTCAAACATTTTACCAGCACACACCCTTTCTGCACCTCTTTCATCTTCCGACTTTT
>NW_011441371.1:0-1130 GCF_000754665.1 Bison bison bison | reverse complement strand
GTCAGCTTCTAGGGGCTCTGCGAGCACGAGCCATTTCATGTTCCTGAGCGCAGAGCCCCTAGAAGCTGACTGCATGCCAGCAGCGGTTGCCTAGGGAACACCAGTGACAGAAAGGAGACATGAGGACACTAAATAACTTTAGCAACTATTTGCATTTGGCAGATGCAGCCGGGGGCAGGGCCCTGTGTGCCTCCCTGCCGAAAAGCCACGGGAAGCCCAGAAGGAGTGGGTGCCTGCCAGCAGGAGCAGGAAAGGGGAGGCCGGCCGCTGAGGGAGGGAGGGGACCTCTGGACTCTTTCACAGTCTCTCCTCCAAAGCCTGCTGGAGCCAGAGATCAGGAGCCGCCTGCGTGTTCTAGAAGGGTCCCAAGGCTCTGTGCTTTCTGAGTGGTCCGACCACAGGCCAGGAAACCCCAGAGAGGGGCAGCCTCTCCTGGGGACTGACTCCCCCAACCATGCCCCTGCCACTCCCCCAGGCTCCTGCTGCGGCCTCCACCGCCCTGGCAGGCAGGAGACAGGACGGGCTGTGGGGCTGCAGGGTCCGCTTTGCTGAGGTGCTTAATTGGGATCCTTTTTACCCGACAGGTGAAAAGTCTGGGCGAGGGGAAGTCAGCTCTCTGTCAAACCGGCTTCCTCCCTCTCTTATCTGTCTCCCCTCATCAGGGCTGAGTCAGGCCCAAGTGCCCCAAAGAAGAGCAGGCAAATGAGCCAGGCCCTCGTGCCCTGGCCTGGGAATTGCGGCCGCTGTGACTGAGCCGCGCAGGGCTGCGTGGGGCTCCTTAGCTGAGACTCTCCAGGGCTCCCAGGGCCGTGGGGTATCCCACTCTCTGGGTGGGATGGAGACACAGAACCTGAAGACAGGCCAGAAGGGGCCCAGCCTGAGTCTGGCTTGTCTCACTGGCCCCCCTTCTGAACCTTCTAGTCAGATCAGATTATATCAGAAATGATTGGCTCTTTTATTCTCCCCCTTAGCTGGCGGCCCCCGCCCCCTACTCCTCTCCGGTCTGACCACATCTGTAGGCTCCACTGAAACAGAGCCGACAGAAACAAAAACAAAGCAAACCCCGGCAGCCGGTGAGGGCGGGGAGGTGCCACCCCTCTGGGCTGGCCACGGGCGGGCGCAGGGCTGCC
>NW_011441370.1:0-1130 GCF_000754665.1 Bison bison bison | reverse complement strand
TTTGCATCACTTCTAACAGAGCTCTTTATCCTCCTCTCTTCTTTAGTTTTATTAATGAATCAAAATTTGAATCTTTAAGATGAGTTCTTATATTTCCTTCAGAAAACTTTATTCTGACAACAGTGCTATGGCTTCTTTCGAGTTTTCCGATTTTACTGTTCTCCTTTCCTCAGAAAATTACCTAAAATATTATATAAACCTCAATTCTATATGTGCAAATGGTGAAAACTCATGGTGCAAATGGGATAGTGATAGTTTCCTAGCTTTATTAATTATCAGATCAGTGGCACCTAGAATCTAGATGAAATACTAAAACTAGAGGCTAAATATCTCTTCTTTAGTTCTTGGATTTATTAGAGAAGAATCATCTATACGTTGAACAAAAGAGGGAAAGTTAATTAAATTAGAAATATTACCACAGGCACTTGTACATCAATATACAACAAGTGTTGATTTCTTTTCTTGTGAAGAAAACAGTCTTGTTATTATTTTGACCCACGGCTTCCCCTACCCCAATAATAATACAAAGAAAAAAGGAACCAATATCTTAGTTTTTCATCTTATTTACCTACAGTCATTTATAAAACAGAATTTACTCCTTCATATAGTTAGAAAAATATATAACTGAAGAGTTTTCTCTCATAACACAGAATTTAATTGGTATCAAAGCCCTTTAAGCTTTTGTGAGGAGGGACATCCTCTTCTCTGGACTGGAAACCTTCAGTTTGATGGAGAAGACAGAAGCCATGCAATCATTGTTTTAAATGTGACTCTGACTACCTTGCTAAAGCAGAAGCTGAATTCTTCTTCCATATTTACATTTTTCTCACACAGGAAATTAATATTGTTTTAACTTTATTCTGTTTTCTTTATAAACATTTTGGACAAGTGAGGCAGAGAACAATAGTCTACCTGCTGGAGGGGGAGGGACTATATCTGGTGATCTTAAATTGTGAACCCTTTTGACTTCCTGGTGGCTCAGACAGTAAAGAAACTGCCTGCAATGCAGGAGACCTGCTCTGCATCAATCCTTGGGTCAGGAAGATCCCCTGGAGAAGAGAATAGCAACCCACTCCAGTATTCTTGCCTGAAAAATTCCATGGACAGAGCAGCCTGGTGGGCTGCAGTCC
>NW_011441369.1:0-1130 GCF_000754665.1 Bison bison bison | reverse complement strand
CTCGAAGTAACTGTCAGTGCGTTGTTCCCATCACAACTGAGCTTACAGAGAGAGGACCCTGAGGTGAGGACAAGCAGAAAAGCTGACAATAACATGGACCAAAACTCAGAGCTGTGGACTCACTCATAGAGTGAATGATGGAACATTTCAGTTTCCATGGCACAGGGCTGACTTCCAGGAAAGAAGCCAATATAATCTGGAGACTCAGGGTTCTTCCTGAAGCCCCCTCACCAGCATCGCTGGTCCCACACTCCCTCTTTCTACTTTCCAGTCTTCTGTGCACGCCAGCCCTCAGGCTGACTGGTCTCACCCCTTGAATTGTGTGACGCTCCCACTCAAAAGCCTTCTCTGACTCCCTATTTGCTCTGCAGGAAGCCTGTTCTGCCTGGCGCTTGTGGGGGGGCCTTCTTGATCTGGCCCGGCCTCAGCATCATAGTTTCCCACTGCATTTTAGAGCACTTCTACCTCTTCAGTCAGGTTGTTCTCCTCACACAGCTCAGACAATGTAGGGAAGGGTATGGCAGTGAAGATGAAATTGGAGCCAGAAGACCCAGATATGATCCCCAGATCCACCATTTGACCTCTCTAAGCCCAGTTCCCATGGGTAAAATGGAGATGATCATACAATGCACTCCGTAAGGTTGGCGTGAGGATTAGGTGATATAATAGGGCTTATCATACTTTACAAACATAAAGGGCTAGAGGAATGACAATTATTCATATTCATATTACAATTACTCTCACCTCCAGCACTGCTTTTGATCTCAGAACTCTCACACCTGGTCAAACTCAGCTCAAGCTCTGCTACTCATAGGAAAATCATGCCTGATAACTCAAGTTCTCACTGACTCTAGTGTTTTAGGCCTCCCCCACAAAATGTATTATGTTGTTCACTGTGTCTTGTACATATTAGCGTTAGAATTCCAAGCCTCCAGTTATGTACTTGTATATTATTGTTCCTAAAGGAAAATATTGATCCTATTAATCCTAAAGAAAATCAGTCCTGAATATTCATTGGAAGGACTGATGATGAAGCTGAAACTCCAATACGTTGGCCACCTGATGTGAAGAACTGACTCATTTGAAAAGACCCTGATGCTGGGAAAGATTGAAGGCGGGAGGAGAAGGGG
>NW_011441368.1:0-1131 GCF_000754665.1 Bison bison bison | reverse complement strand
TGTATCAAATCAACTTTATTTTTGAATACTGTACAAAGTTTTTCCCACTTTAAAAATCCATGATGACCATCCAGTTACACAAGAAACAGAACCAAGGGTGGGTAGGCTAGGCTGTGAGCCGATGGTCTGTCCAAGCTATGCTCCCACTGCCCTGTCTCACATTAACTCTAAGACCATCTTCTTTTGTTTTTTTTCTTTATCTTTCCAAGAATGGCAAAGCATTCTTGAAGACGTGCTATTCTCATGACCAGAGACTTTTTATGTTTACGAAAAATCTGAAAATCAGAGAGAGCCCAAAAAGTAACAATCATTTCAAACCAGACACCATGAATTTTTTCCTTCATTTATTCAAAGTCACTGCAGGAAGTAAACACTAAAGATTAAAAAACAAAACAAAAAAATTCACACTGCAGTATGTACAACTTCATGACATCACATGAAGAAATTAAATTTCTAATAAAAATGACAAATTATATTACTGAGCAGAATGCATCAAAATTGGTTGTGTAAACCCCAGAATTCATACCATGAATGGTAGTGTGCCTGTATCCCAGTATACTGGAACACTCCTGGTATACGTTTCCAACGGGATTAAAAAATTCATGAAAGTAGTTGTGTGAACTCTTTACTTTGAAAAGTGGTTGACTTGATTTAAAAAGTTTTAAGACCCTTGGATTCAAAGCATTCTTCCACAAAGCTTAAACCACAGAAGTCGTGTCCAGAAATGGAATACTGTTATGTTGGGATGAACATCTGATCTGACTTGTTAAGACATTTTACCAAATGCACAGATGCACAGGGTCCCCCATGCACTTTTCATGCAGCAGGTAATCACAACTTAAATAAAAGGCTTATTCTATACATTTGTCCAGACTTGCAACTGTATACATACATGCACAATTTTTAAACCTGTCCGATTATATTTACACTTGTACATGGAATATACAGAAACCAAAGAGATTAAAAGGCTTTTCTGTTGTATTAGAACAATACAAAATATGTATTTTTTCATTAAGGAAATCACTATTTACATCACCTTTAAAAACCAATTTTAACATCTTCATGTAACAAGTCAATATATATATATATACATATTATATATATATATATAAAATATATACTCTCACCAGT
>NW_011441367.1:0-1131 GCF_000754665.1 Bison bison bison | reverse complement strand
TTCTCCAGAGGATCTTCCCAACCCAGTGACCTAACCCAGGTCTCCCACATTGCAGGTGGATTCCTTACCAGCTGAGCCACAATGGTGTGTCCAACTCTTTTGTGATCCCATGGACTGTAGCCCACCAGGTTCCTCTTTTATGGGATTTCCCAGACAAGCATAAGTGCCATTTCCTTCTCCAAGGCATCTTCCTGGCCCAAGGATTGAGCCAACATCTCCAATATTGGCAGACTGATTCTTTACCACTGAGTCACCAAGAAAGCATATACACACACACTTATATAAATAAATAATAGATAAATAATAAGAGCCTACAGTATAGCACAGGGAGCACTACTCACCACTCTGTAATGATCTATATGGGAAAAGAATCTAAAAAAAGTTGTGGATATATGTATATGCATAATTGATTCACTTTGCTGTACAGCAGAAACTAACACAACATTGTAAATCAACTATACTCCAGCAAAAACTAATTTAAAAAATAAAAATAAAAGATTACCATGACTGGCTGCTGCTGTGCATGGTGATGTCACACCCTCCCCTGCCAGGACAGCAGTGCTGATTTTGATGCAGTTAGATCACAGTTTTTCATCTACAAAGTAGGTTTAGACTCTGTTGTCTAACTTGCCATTGTCCTTAGAGTGTGTGTGTAGTTGTTGTTGTGTTTGATGCAAGTGTTGCTTATTAGCCAACCAACAGTAATTAATATATTTATCATCTCAAACTGCCAGGGAACACTGGAAGGAGACAGGACCTGGAATGGCAGAGCACATGTTGGATTACGCTTTGCTATTACTTTAAACTGAATAACACAGGGGTAAGAGCTACAGGTGGGGAAGTGATGTCATTTATTTCTCTCTTCGACAAATTAAGACCCAAAGTAAAGAGAAATTGTGATGCTGATAAAACTTTCCCTTCCAAAATATGTTACAGAAAGTTGACTCTTGGATTCTAAAGTGTGTAAGAAACTCATGTTTATAATAAAGAATAATGAGCATGGTAAACTTTCTATATTTTTCAACACAACACAATATTTGAATTGTTCTTTAGTCACTAAGTCGTGTCGGACTGCATTGAGACCCCATGGGCTATAGCCCTCCAAGCTCCTCTGTCCGTAGGATTTCCCAG
>NW_011441366.1:0-1131 GCF_000754665.1 Bison bison bison | reverse complement strand
TGGGGAATAGATGGCAAATAAATGGATGGTTGCTAGGTGGATGGATAATAGGTTATGTACTGTAGATGGGAAATGTAGATGGAAGGTGGATGGTGGATAGATAATGAATGGATGGATTGTGGATGAAGAGATGATGGTTAGATGATAAAATGATGAGTGATGGTTAAATGACAGATAGCTACATCTTAGAAAATGGACTCATGACAGGTGAATGGTGGATGGGTAGATGGTGAAGTGATACTGGACGGGTGGTAGGTGGTGAGTGATGTATGGTAAATGCATGGCTTAAAGTATCACAGAGGAAGACGGACGGATGGCAAATGGATGGTGAATGGATTAATGAAGATGGATAGTGAATGGTGGATGTAGGGTAAAAAATGTACAGATTGTGCTGTGGGCCTTAACCTGGCTAAGTATCACACAGTTACATACAGTGAGATTTGTCATTCTTGTAACTTTCTCAGGGCGGCCCCTTTTCTCAGCTTGACTCTCTCTACTGACATTTTTACCATCAGCTCTGCAAAAGTGAGGTAAGTTCAGAAACAGATTTTTAATTCAGCCCTTACATTCCAGATCTAAAACACTTTTTTGCCTTTTATTGTTTATTTACACTTAATTTCACAGATAATACATGAACACATTTTTATGATAATAAAGCAAAATTCTCCATCAAACACTATACATAAGCCTCACATGTCAGACTCACCTCCCCAGAGATAAGCATTTCCAGTCTGATGGCTATCCCAGACTTGCCCTAATCATTCACACACACCTGCATGTTCCTATGAAATAGTGTGAGAGCAACTGTAAAAAATTGTATCATGCTATACCCATCAGTCCAGGACTTGTTTTTTTCTTTTATTAACTTTTAATTTTATCAAAGTTATACAAGACATAATTCAAAGAGTCATCTAGGTCAATCAAGTTTATTAAGTCAAAACAGTGATTCCCCCGCTTCCCTGTCCCATTTATTTCTTCCCATAGGCAGCCGCTTGCAACTTCTCTGGCTGATTCTTTTGGTATTGACTTCCTACCTCTTAATAACATGCTCACCAGTTTGTTTGTGTGTTTGTTTTAGGAATTATCAATTAATTTCACACAGTAAAAAGTGAGGTTTGGCTCTCTTTCCAC
>NW_011441365.1:0-1131 GCF_000754665.1 Bison bison bison | reverse complement strand
AGTGAACTCCGGGAGTTGGTGATGGACAGGGAGACCTGGCGTGCTGCGATTCATGGGGTGGCAAAGAGTTGGACACGACTGAGCAACTGAACTGAACTGAACTGAAAGGCTGAAGGGGTGGGGGGTGAGTTATGCACATACGTGGGAGATTAAAGTGACAAGGGACTTTGTGGGGTGAGAAGACACCTAGGGCTGTTTGACGGGGGTACCTCTGTGGCCACTCTGAACATAGCAGAGTTCAGGGGTGGACCTGGTGGCCGCACTGAGCAAGGATAAGGTGGTAGGCCTGTCTGCAGGGATCATCATGTTTGGCTAACAAGCTATGAAATGGGGTCCTGCAAAGGAAGGCACTTCTCTCAACAGGGAGTGGAAAGAGAGAGGGTGGGGAGAGAATACTGTCCGATGCACGCCGCTGCTGTAGGCACTGGAGTCCATTCTCCTGCCCAACCTCCCACAGGCCGGCGGCACCAGGTCAAGTCAGGAGGTCCCAAGGGCTGCTGGCCCACCGTGGTTACCATCTCACCTCACTTTCTCCTTGGCATCATTAAAACTCTCAGCCACATAATACAGAGGCTGGAACTCTGTGATCGTATACTCCTGGACAGCGGTCTTCTCCAGTTCCAGAGGAAGGAGCTTTGGCTTGTCTGATAGGCAATACTGCGGGTCCCAAATGGAAAGTCGTCATGGTTACGTCAGGGCTGCTGGTCCCTGCCGCGTCCCCTAGGCTATTTGTGCATCCCCTCCCACCTTATCCTGATTCCTTCCATACCCTAGTCCCAATGCAGATGAACTAAATTATTTGCACATACTAGACAGTAATCAGGATCAAAAGGAATATTTTACCCCAACCATTTTCAGGTAAGGTTGATCAACAGAGGGTGTGGGAGCAGCCACATTTTCTAGCATGTGTTTGTCTATGTCCCAATGCACAGTTCAATCCTAGATTCAGGAGGCCCCTCTGGTTTGGAGACCTATGTATCTGCAGTTCAATTTCAATTTCTAAATCCCACAGTCATGACCAAATCATAGCTGCTAAGAGGTCAATCACTTGAGGAGAAACCCCAAGGTTCAGTTTCAAAGTGGATATAAGAGGGTTTTGACAGCATAAAGGGAAAATGAATGGTCTGCTGT
>NW_011441364.1:0-1131 GCF_000754665.1 Bison bison bison | reverse complement strand
TTCAAAGCCCTGAAGGCTCTGAGTGACCACTTCAGTGGTGAGATCCCCAATGACCAGATGGCGCACAGCTCCTTTTTTCCAGACGAGTACTTCACCTGCTCCTCCCTGTCTCAGCCGCGGGGCTGGATTTAAGAACAGCATGAATCACAGGAAAGAAGAGGTACCTCATGAAGCCAAGATCTGCTGCAGATATTCCCACCAGTATGACAACCAGGTTTTCACCTGAAAGGCCTGCTACGAGAGAGGCAATGAAGTCAGCGTGGTGCCCAAGATGGCTGCTTCCACTGACTCCCCCTGGATGGGTCTTGCAAAATATGCCTGGTCTGGGTAGGTGACTGAATGTCCCAACTGTGGCGTGGTCTATTGTAGCTAGCAGTACTGGTTTGGGAACCAAGATCCTGTGGCTACGGTGGAGCGGACAGAGATTGTGCACGTGTGGCCTGGAACCAAAGGATTTCTGAGGACAACAACAAAGCTGCCCAGCGCCTCTTGGACAGGATGAACTTCATGGCTCAGTCGGTATCTGAGCTTAGCCCTGGGCCCACCAAGGCTGTGACGTCCTGGCTGACAGACCAGATTGCCCCTGCTTACTGGAGGCCCAACTCCCAGATCCTGAGCTGCAACAAATGTACTACATCCTTTAAAGATAACGACACCAAGCATCACTGCCGGGCCTGTGGGGAGGGCTTCTGTGAGGGCTGTTCGTCCAAGACCCAGCCGGTGCCCAAGCGGGGCTGGGACCCTGCGCCCATGCGGGTGTGTGACAACTGCTATGAAGCCAGGAATTCCCAGTTAGATGTTACTGAGGCACAGGGGGATGACAAAGGTGGGACGCTGATCACTTGGAAGGTGGGTGAGGCCGTGCAGAACACTTTAGGAGCCTTGGTGACAGCCACTGACATACCACTAGGTCTGGTGAAGGATGCGGCCAAGCAGGTGTACTGGGTCCTGGACCATAAAATCCTGCACTGCCACAGCTACTGGAAGGAGTTCAGCATCAAGCTCTTGAAGCACCACTGCCGGGCCTGCGGACAGGGCTTCTACGACGAGTATTCCTACGACCACTGGGCTGTCCCCTCGCGAGGCTGGGACCATCCTGTCAGAGTCTGCTTTAACTGCAATAAAAAGCCC
>NW_011441363.1:0-1131 GCF_000754665.1 Bison bison bison | reverse complement strand
TGCCCCTTCTCTTGTTTTCTTTCTGCCACTCTAGCTAGAAAATTCGGCCTCACATGCCCAGCCAACTGGCCATTGACTCTGCCTCTTTCTCTTCCCACTGCCCCTGCTGATTCATACTATTGTCGTCTGTTTCCTACCATTGCAATCGCTTCTTAAATGATTTCTCCGCTTCCCTCCTACCACACCGCCCCCCAGTTTTCCCCAGCTACTCCCACTTCCCAAGAGGCCAAGGCCAATGAGAGGGCACTCCTAGCAAGGCATTCTCCTTTTATTCAGCCATCGTATAATCTTCCTAAAATGCTGCTTAGTTTACACTGTTCCCATCCTCAAAATTTCTCAGGGATCTCTGTGCATGCAGAACAAAGATCAAACTCCTTAGCATAGTATTCAAGACTCCTCTTGACCTGGCCCCATGCTCCTTGCTGCCCAGATCCTCCCTCCACGCACTGTGTGCCAGCCCCTCCGGGTGTTTTACGTTGGTTGAAATAAACAATATTCTTTCTTGACTGTAGAGATTTGGCTCTGCTATCCCCTCAGCCTGAGAAGTCCCTCTTGCCATTCTCCATCTGCATCCTGTAGGGCTTAGCTGAAATCACACCTTCTTCCTGGTGCCTTATCTGAGCCTCATCATTTAGAAATAACCAGCCCTTCCTCTGCAACAAAGCCAGGAGGCTGTGCCTGCATCTCTATTTAGCATGTATTTCAGTTTTGTAAGCAGTTTAGAAGCCGTTCACGTAGCACTTACACTACAAGTATGCTTAGCTGTATGAGACACTGAGAATTCAAAGAGAGAAGACTGGTCCTGCCTTCAAGGTGCTCATGTGCTGGCAGGGGTGCTGGGGTGCTGGGCGATCGGATGGGCCATGACAGAGGTTCACGGTGCATGCTGAGATAGGTGATGGACTGATAATTTCACCAAGGAGTGAATTACTGGCTTGTGTCTGTCTCTCTAGCTAGAATATAAGTTCCTTGAGCTCAGAAAAATACTTTGTTTTTTTAAGGCCCCATGCCTCTGCCCAGAGGCTGGCAGATCATCAGAGATCTGTGTGTGTTATGTTAGGATGAACTTCAGGCTCCTGGAAAACAGGAGCAGGCTCCTGGAAAACAGGAGCTGTCTCCTTCATGCTTTTA
>NW_011441362.1:0-1131 GCF_000754665.1 Bison bison bison | reverse complement strand
TCAAAAGCAAAAAAAAAAAAAAAGGGGAAGAAAGTTAGCAAATAGTCACTCTTTTAAACATTAGGCAAGTGGAATCATTATATTTATCCTTCAAAGAGAAGACTAATCTAAGACCTGCACTGATTCTAGCCCTTAGTATTATGAAGGAATACCACAAGACTTCCAATTCCAGTAACAGGTAAGCTTTAATTGTTACTTTCTTGCACTGAAAGGAATAAATCCATACTTTTCTCATTGGGTGACTTCTGAGTCAGAGAGTGAGAAAGGAAAAATAAAACAACATCAGCCATATCACATACTCTAGGGAATTTTAATATTGCTAGGAGTCTTGGATTTCTATCGAATGAAAACACCAAAGAGCATGACATGTTATTTCTTCAAGAAAGTTTTTCTTTTGCCTTCAGTTAACATTGCACAGAAATTATCTTTAATGACTCATGAGTGGATATGTACCCTTATCTGAATGTACATAAAATGAATATTTTCCTAAAACATATATCTTTTATATAATTTGTTTGAAATATTACATTTTTTCATTGCAAAAGCCCCTTGACAGGCATTGAATCAGTTGTCAGGTTAAAAGTATATGTAATCAATAATACAATTCTAAGTTTTTCCAACTATATTTGCATTTTTATAACTAAGAAAAAATACCGGTAAGAGAAAAGGGCTCTTCTTGGTTGTCAGAGAAGCTAGAAGTCATTTTCTCTCATATACTTATAAAGTCTCAATTATTCCTGAAAATGGAAGACGTAAATTCATGCATAATTCAAAGCATGAATAACAACAAATTATATTTTATTTGGCTTTGCACCACATAATTTTTGGGGCAGAGACTCTACCTTCTGACATGTAAGCTGAAACTGGAATGATGAGTAGGACTTGGGCAGGTTAAAGTGGTGGCACACAGTGCAACTGGAAATGAAGTAGTTCAATAGATCTTGTGTGAAGTACAACAGCAAAGATTTCTATTATGTTGATAGCTAAATTAAATGCATTTTATTTTTTCTTCCACGAAAAATTAGAATTAAAACCTAGCTGACTTATCCAGTGGGATATAAGTAAACCTGAATTAAGATTTAGGAAATTTCTATTTTGGTACTGTCTCTCTCATTAAATTGTAAGCTTTAT
>NW_011441361.1:0-1132 GCF_000754665.1 Bison bison bison | reverse complement strand
TTTTTTTTTTTTTGCTGTTGAGTTATATGAGTTCTACATATATAACTCCCTTGTTGGGTATATGCTTTGCAATTTTTTCTCCATTTTACAGGTGTCCTTTTCATTTTGCTGATTGTTTCCTTTGTTGTGTTGATGGTTTTTAATTCCATTTGCTTATTTTTACTTTTGTTGCCTTGGTAATAAATATTTTTAAGTTATTAATGTGTGTCTACATAAAGGTATTGGAGGACAGGGACATATTAAGATATCCCAAAGGCAAGTATACATCATAGACCACTGGATACTCAGTAAATGTTTAACAAATGTGTGAATAGACAGGTAATTTCTCAAAGGTTTATTATATACTGTCACACAAAATATTAAAGTATGCTAATTTCACCAGGCCCTTTTTGAAAACAAGCACTGTAATTTTATCTTTTTCAATTCGATAGGCAAAAATATTGTTTTTATTTTTCCTTTGCATCTTTATTCTTCAAGTTGCTTAATTCAACAAATATTTATTGTAGGTTTACTGTTTGTTGGAAAGTGTTTTAGATATTGCAAATATCTTAACAAGATTCCAGAATAAGACTCACATACTTCCATAGATTTGTTATGATGATTAAATAAAACAATACAGGAAAATGTTTTACAAAAAAGGTACCACAGCTAAGACTTGGGGCAAAATTGTGTGTTCGTGTGACTACTCTCAGCAGCGTTGTGGTGCTGGGGAGATGGAAGTTGGAGTTTAGGGCTTACAAGATGCCATGGCTCTGGCGAATACCCCAGGCTTTCATTTGAGCTCCCTCAATAGATATGTATTAAGAGTAAAGGCTACATCTTGAGAGTAAGGGCAAACCAGAAATAAAACAGCTCTCACAGAGATAAATACCTAGTCTTGACTGAGACAAGGTTGTCTGCCTTTGCTCTGCATTTTATAAGAAATTAGATCCTTATTGGTCATAGATATGACCAATATCTATCTAGACCATATCTATCTATATGACCAATATCATCTAGAACCTATTTTTATATACAATGTTCAGTGAGCAATCACAAATCACCAAGAGTGTCAAGAAACAAAATCAAATAATTGAAAATCAAAAAAAGAAATAAAGAATAAAAGCAGACCCATAGATGACCCAGAAGTTGA
>NW_011441360.1:0-1132 GCF_000754665.1 Bison bison bison | reverse complement strand
GGAGTTGGTGATGGACAGGGAGGCCTGGCATGCTGCGATTCATGGGGTCGCAAAGAGTCGGACATGACTGAGTGACTGAACTGAACTGAACTGAACTGAAGTCCTTATTGCTTATCCATTTTAAACATAAAAGCTACTTAATTTTAAAAGATTGATCAAGTCTGCTTAGCAATATTGATTACGATTACTTTAATCCATGTGATGTTTACATAAATCATCTTCTGTTGTGCTCTTTCTGAATTTATCTATCCAAAGAAAGCATGGCATCAGACAGGAAAAGCTGTGTTTTTATTATTTCACCTCTTTTAGGGGTGTACCTTTTAGAAAGGCCACGAGAGAGCTCCTTTAGCAGGAGAGGGGGAAATAAGAATGTGAATCCAGCCTCAGGGTTTCCACCAGGTTCAAAGAAAACAAAAGAAATGCTCTCGGCCCTCTGCTGGCCTGTGGTTTGCAGGCAGTTGGCAGGACACTGCATTCACATGGGGCTGGGTATCCAAACCTGAAAGAGGGCAGGACAGTCACATCTTGATGGTGGAGTGAGGCGTACCAAACTCTCACATGGTCCAGGCATTTTTTTCACAACTTAATTACTTCAAATTGCTCATTTCCCGGTTGTTTGGGGTGTGTACACAAATGAGCAGATGTTTCTGCCGACTGTCTGATCAGCAATCTGCAATTAGCCCCCAAGGAACAACCTGCTCATTGCGGTTAGGGGCCATTAGCCACTTAAATAATGGCATCTGTCATCATTTTCAAACCTCATCCTGCCAAGATTTTATCTTCAAACTGTACTCAAAACCGAATGTCTAAGCTTCCAAAAATACACAGACCGAATTTTTATAGCTCCGCTCTAGTCACCAACTTGGTGCAGTGTTTTAGGGTTGAATAATACCTGGTAACTACTGAGTGCTTTCCACATGCCTGCCACTGTATTTAGGTCTCTATAAACGTAACTCCCCAAGCCCCGACAAGAACTCTGTGAGGTATATACTATCCTTAACCCCATTTAACAGGTACAGAAACTAAGACACTGAGAAGTTCAATAATTCACACCTAGAAGGGAACAGAACTTGGATCCGTATTGACTTTTATCTTAGATATTGAGGACACAGGTAGTGTGTCATTTAGCGAG
>NW_011441359.1:0-1132 GCF_000754665.1 Bison bison bison | reverse complement strand
GGCCGCAGCAGCAGCAGCAGCAGCAGCTATAGCCACCCATAGAGGCCTATTATACTGTGTCAGGTTACATTGTTCGCTAGAGTAATTCCGGGAGAGTGAAACCTCACCAACTGGGTAGCTAGCTATGCTGTTAGTCCACAGGCATCTCAAAATGCTCAGGTTTTAGTCCCAATGAAGAAAAAAATCAACAAACAAGAAACATACCTGCAGCCAATACACTTGCTCCTTGAATGCTTCTTGATCATTCCTTAGCCTCAACACGTTTTCTGGTAAACCATAATTGTTTCTACAGGTATGTGATCAGTTTATCCTTTTTTTCTGTGTGAAAGGGAAGAACTTGGAGTGCTCCCCATCTGCAAGTTGCAGCATCCTTTCCCCTCTACCACTCCCTCTTTCCTTCCTCTCCCCCTCTCTCCTGAACTAAGAATTAAAGAAAGTGGGGGTTGACTTTAGCTCCGAGGTTGGAGGTTGCTGAGTTGCCTCAGGCAAATCCTTTAACCCTGTTGGATTTGTTTCTTCAGCTATAAAAAGAGAGCTTAGGAGGAGATGGTTTCTAAATTCCCTCCTATTATAGCTCTGAAATGTGATTTTGTGATTGTTTTGGAATACCTTGGGACAGTCAAAGAAATCTTTGACTCCCATAGTGGGAACAAAGTCTCTCAGAAAGAACATGGCCTGTGTATTATTTAAACAACTGAATCACAGTAAGGTTTTTCCCATTAAGGCATTTGGTGCAGGCAAGCATTTTATAATAAACTTCCCATGAGCTCATTTAAAGCTCCATTAAAAGCAAACATTTTTTTTTTAAGTGAGCTCCTTCTAATTACCTGTTATTAGAGCTTCATGTTTGCTTCCAGTCTTGAATTCTGGGCATCTCTGGATGCCCAGGCGAACGTTGCTCTCAAGAAAGGTAATTAGTTTGATAAACATTGTAGATACAATGACTAAAGTGTATTAACTAAATGGATTTGTTCTAATCTCCCTTCCTGAGCTCTTCCCACTCTCCTGCATCACAGTCTCTATCATTTAAAACAGTAATATAAAAGCTAACATTTACTCAGTGCCTGCTAATTGCCAAACACTGTTCTAAGGGCTAACACTAAATACAGCACTTACAATATTCTAAGTATTT
>NW_011441358.1:0-1133 GCF_000754665.1 Bison bison bison | reverse complement strand
TTTAATGGATTAGTTCAGTGCTGGGCTAAACTAGAAGTTCCTGCATTTAGAAATAAATGGTGTCTAAAATTAAATTAATTTGTATAAAAATCATAAATAGCATCAAACCACCAGTTGATGATAGTATCCAGTGTAATATTTTTATAGATGAAAAAAACCAGAATTTTATGAAATTGTAAAATGCAAAAGTCCTGAAGTTTAATTCTTGTGAGAGAAACTTGGCTTTCAAAATAATAATTTGGGAAATGGACCTTAAAAGATAAAAATCAAATAAAAAATGATATGAACTCTAAGTTCTTGACTAGTTTCCTATCTTTAGCCAATCTTCATTGCCTATAAATTTGATCAGACATCTTGCCTATCTGAATATTACAGTCATTTCATAGTGATTTCTTCCTAATTAATGGAATTTTATTGCATGCCTTTTTTATTTTTTAGACTTGTCTTCCAAATCCCAACAGAGCCACTGAGGAAAGATGCTGATTCCTTAGAGGTAAAATTTGTGGTTTTAATACCAGGAGTTTTAAGTAACCAGGAATAAGAATTTTTGTCATCACAAGTTGATGAAAGTCATAAAATATTTAGCCTCAGTTTGTTGTAATATTCTTTACACAGGAAAAGTGAATTTATTTTATATAAGATTTAGCAGACTGAAACAATATCATGCGATTGACACATTATCTGACTCTGAGAATGAAGAAAAGAAACAGACATTTTGGCTATTGATGTGTATCTTCTCTAAGGGAAAGAAATAAAATTAAAGCAATGTTTAAAAGTTGAATTTCTTATTTAATTGTATAAATTTGAATAAATCTTTTAGTTCTAATATTGAGTAATGATAAAAGAAATGTGACAAATTTCTTATTATTTCTAATAAAATATGGTGAAATCTTTTTCTGTTTCTTTCTCTCTTCTTTCTCTTGATATCTAAATATGGATATAGATATAGATTTATCTATAATTGAGAATTTGCTTCACAGGATTTTAGATTCAAAATTACTCAATAATAACACAAAAATGGGAGAACGGCATTGAAACATGTATAATATCATATATGAAACAAATCACCAGTCCAGGTTCGATGCACGATACTGGATGCTTGGGCCTGGTGCACTGGGATGACCCAGAGGGAT
>NW_011441357.1:0-1133 GCF_000754665.1 Bison bison bison | reverse complement strand
CACACCAAACTTTTGATTCTCCCAATCTAAATTTACCTCTCCTCAAGTGTTCCCCATCTCAGTAAACCAAGTTGCTCAGCCCAAAAACCTTTGAGTTTTTCTCTTGTCTGCTACATCCAATTCTTCAGCAAGCCCCACTTGCTCCCCTTTAAAATACGTCTCAAATATATCCATGTACTATTTCCTCTAGCATTGCCATTGAGTTCAAGCCATCATCTCTCACCCAGGCCACTGCAGTAGCCTCCTAATGGTCTCCCTGCTTCTACTTTTGCCCTGATCCTTCCTTAAAATATAAATTATAATTCACTGCTGCTTAAAACCCTATGGCTTTTCCTCAACAAGGTCCCCTGACTACCTTGCTGACTCCATCCTCTGACATCCCTCTCACTCACTCCTCACCCCTCAAGGCACGCTGGCCTACCTTTTGTCAGTTTTCCCAGGCACATTCTGACCTCACGAGTTTTTGCATTTACCATTCTAAGCCTCAAATTCCCTATCTTCAAGTAATCATATGACTTGTTCTTTCACTTCATTTGGATCTGTACTCAAATGTTGTCTCCTGAAGGAGACCTTTTTACTTCTTCATTAGTTATCTGTTTAAAGCAGCTTCTAGTTACTGGCAGTATTCAAGCATGGCTGGATCCTTGAAGGATGCCTGCAGAGATGCTAAAGAAGGAACTTCCATGTCATGTGGGAGTGGAAAATGAGACCAGATTTCCTTAATAACTTAAGGAATAAGTTATTATTAATAACTGGAAATTATTTAATCTTATCATGAATTAATTATAATTCTTTCTCTAAGCATTTAGTTAGCACCTCCTATGTGTCTGACATTGTTCTAGGCACTAGATAAGATAGAAAGATATAAAGAGATATATCTTTAAGATATAGCTTAAAGATATAAAGAGATATATCTTTAAGATATAAAGATAAAAGTGGCCTAGCTAGTATCCATTAGGAACTAATAGTAGATAATGAAGAAAAGAGTTGCTTAAGAGTATGGGTGTAAAATTGTAGTAGATAAAAATAAATAGAAAAGGACAAATTTTAGAGGTGCTCTGAATAAATGGCAACCCACTCCAGTATTCTTGCCTGGAAAACCCCATGGATGGAGGAGCCTGGTAGGCTACAGT
>NW_011441356.1:0-1133 GCF_000754665.1 Bison bison bison | reverse complement strand
TGATCCAGACTTCTACTATCTCTCCAGAACTTGGCCTAAGATCGGATTTAGTTTCCTTGTTTGTTTCTCACTCAGAACTGCTATTAGAACTTTAAACACAGTGAATGCTTGATAAATGTTCAGGGATTAACTCCATGGAGTACAAAACATTTTCATAGGCTTATGTAAAACTCAAGGCAAACCTGTATGAGGGGAGATTATTACTCAATCATGTTTCACTGAAGAATGAGGAAACCCATGTAAAGGATATATACCCAGGTGAGATCATTTAAACCCAAAGCTGCTTACCCCAAGGTGTCCCTTCCCAGGATTCCCAAGACTCCCTGGGTGCCTCTCTTACCACGTTTCCATTCAATATTCTAATTGCTTAGCATTGTGTTCATAGGCTTGCCTTTCATATCTGTTTTTAGAGTGAGTGTAGAGCATGTTCATAGGGATTAAGCCTCACTTTTCAAAGAAGCAATAAGTTCATGAAGAAGAAATGAGTACATATAGGAGTGATGAGTGAGTTTAATACAAAATTCTGTTTGCAAGTGTCAGATAGAATCAGAGCTAATGTAGGAAAGAAGGAAGCACAAAAATAAAGCTGGGGCTTAGGGGCATCTCATAGAGCACAAGGGGAGAGGCAGCCAGGGTGTGGAAGGGGAGAACCAGGGACTGGAGGGCTGCCAGGACTGTGTCTCCCATTCTTTCTCTCTGTACATCCACGCAGTCATCCCTCTGCAAGTGTCTACGGAGGCTCTACTTTGAACAGACACTGTTCTAGGAGTTGATGATACAGTCATGAATCAACAGAAACAGTTCCTATCCTTGCACAGGTGGGTCTGGGCGGTGGAGGAGAGAATGTCTACCTTTCTGGGGTTGGCACGTTTCCCCATTCTGCCACCCTTAAGCCTGAGGGGACCTGTTGAATACTATTCTAAGACTCTGATTCTTATATCATGGCCAAGGTGTCCACCTGTTACAATCAACTGTGGCTGGGGTGAAGGCCTTCCAAAGGCCCACCCTCTTGAGGGAAGAGATCTCGGAGCAAGTGAGCTGGGCAGAAATCCCATAATGTTTCCACCATAGTGGATGTCAAGTACATGAAAGACTGGGTGGGGAGGCGCCAAGATGGCGGAGGAGTAGGACGG
>NW_011441355.1:0-1133 GCF_000754665.1 Bison bison bison | reverse complement strand
CTTTACATAATTGTATTAGTTTTGCCAAATATCAAAATGAATCCGCCACAGGTATACATGTGTTTTTTATACAAGACCTTGCCTTGGGGCCTGCCTATGTAGAGTTACCATACTCTAAGGTCTTATTCTTAATTTACAATTGATTAACAAGTGATCTTGTTCAAAGAAGTGATTCTTGTTTTAGAAAGTAAATTAGCCTTACAGTAACAGACATATGTGTGCACAAACCAGAGGTGTCTTCAGCACTGCCTATTTATGGACAAGAAGTTATATCTCAGAAGCAGCCTGGATTCTTAGCCATGCTCATTCTGGCCTCTTCAGTTTTTCAATATATCTGGGAAGCTGAATTATCAACAGAATTCAGTGGCACTCTACATAGGCTTTCAGTGAGTGTCTGTGGAGACATGGTAGCTTTTAATTCTTTAATCACATCTTTTCAAGCTTTCATGCTAAACAGTGCACCTCCTCTTTGAGTAGGTCTTCCTTCAGAGTTTATAAAATGTAAGTGAAGACAATGTGTTCAAAGGGACAGCACTGCACCTATTTCAAAAGGTAAATGAGTGAGTGGCGGCAGGGGGAGGGGGCGGGTCCCTCTGGACAATTGCTTGGAAAAGTTTGTATTAGACAAAGTAAAGTATTTCTCTCTTCTAGACTTCTCAGAATGTTGAGAATGCTAATATGCATTATGAATCTCTGAGTGGGAACATATCTTGCAGTGGTTTTCTAAATTTATTTGAAAACTGAGCTCTTTTTCCACTGAGTTTACTATAATTCTGATATACTATTAAACATGTTTGGGAAAGACAGACACACTAATAGTGAAGCTTGAGGCTTTTTACTTTTGTTACACAGACGAAAATATGGATTTTTTTTTCAGTCACCCATTTACAGATGGCAGTCTTCAAGGTACACATTGTTATTATTAATTTTTTATTTATTATTTTTCATGAGTCAAATGCCTGAGGTTCTTTGCCATTGTCTTTACACCAAGAAATATGATTTGTTTTTGATAGCATGCTTGGCTTTCCTACAGCGCTCTTCAGAACAAGTCTCTGTCTCTTGCACATCCTCAGTGTTATTAGTCATTCAGTCGTGTCCGACTGTATCCCTCCAGGCTCCGCTTTCCATGGGAT
>NW_011441354.1:0-1134 GCF_000754665.1 Bison bison bison | reverse complement strand
GAAGCGACTTAGCAGCAGCAGCAACCCATATCTGTTTCTCCTCCTACAGATTCTCTGTGGACTGAGGACTGAATGTTCAAGAATACGAGCAATGCTCATCCCCGACACCAAGGACTCACATTCCCTGCTAACGTGAACAGCCCAGAGAAGTTGGCTTCCTGTCTCAAGATCCCTGGTAAGCTTTTCTTGCCTATTTTCACATGATCACCTTGATATGTTTGGAATGTGTCTTATATCTGAGAATTGAAGGTTTCTTAGGCAGAGTGGGTACCTCCCTACATTAATGAGCTTCTGAGCCCTTGTTTCTCATTGAAGGTGTAGACGTTTACGGAGCATAATTTACTGTTGTGGTTCAAGTACTGACAAAGCAGTGCTGACGGTACTGGTCATGGTTCTCTTCTCCTGGAGCCGGGGGGGAGACAGGCATTGGGAGAGGTGGAGAGACACACAGCCTTGTGACCACGGGTTCTAGATTCATGCAGCCCATGGGATCACAGAGGCTTCTGGAAGTGGTGTGGTTCCAGGCAAAGCTTGAGACTGGATAAGAGTCATCAGGGATTCAGGTCCACCTAGCAGAGGGGCCTACATATATGAAAAGGAGGGCAAAGAGAGAAGGAGGAGCAGGAGCTGGTAAAACTAAGTGAGCCCATCTTGCCTGAGCATGTGTGGGGTGGATAAGAAGACATGTGAGCTGGACAAGCAGCACAGCAGGTGGGCCTTACAAATGCCACAACGTCTCATCATTTCTCTTAAGGAAAATGCAAAGCACTGGGAGGTTTAGGTCAGGAGTTTGTGATTATGTTTGCCCCATGAAGGGATGCCCTGGCTGCAGTGATGGTGATGGGTAGAGGGACCAAGCTGGTCTAGGCAGGAACGCTGGAGGCAGAGAGAGGGTTCTGATGGGAGACTCAGCCTGACTGGTTTGGGCTCATGGGGACACGGGCAGGAGGAGCCCACTCCCCTCTTTTGCTGCTGTCCTGAAGGTGGACAGTCTTTGTGAGGCCCTGCTTCTTACTGTATGTACTGTCAGCTCCCTGGCAGGGGCAGCAGGACAGCTCAGAGGTGTGGTCAGCTATGGAACTTGCCAGGCAGGCAGAAAATGAAAACATGGGCCCTTCAGGACAGCAGCAAAAG
>NW_011441353.1:0-1134 GCF_000754665.1 Bison bison bison | reverse complement strand
TGGAAGAATTATGACTAAACTGTAGACCCAGGGCCTAAAATTATTCTGACCGTGGCCAAATAAAAACATTAAAAACTGAAAATAGCATTGAAGCTATTTGCAAAGATCCATTTGAAAGGCTTATTTTCCCCCTCTCTTACTCAGATTTGACTGTGAAGTATTGAAGAACCCTTTTAAAATGCATCTGCTAAACTGTAAGTAACAATATTCTCTTCACAGAAGTGTCTTTATCGGTATCTACTATATTGATAGTAGCTCAGCTGGTAAAGAATACACCTGCAATGCAGGAGACCCTGATTCAATTCCTGGGTCAGGAAGTTCCTCTGGAGAAGGGATAGGTTACCCATTCCAGTATTCATGGGCTTCCCTGGTGGCTCAGTCAGTAAAGAATCTGCCTGCAATGCAGGGGACCTGGGTTCAGTCCTTGGATTGGGAAGATTCCCTGGAGGAGGGCAAGGCAACTCACTCCAATATTCTTGCCTGGAGAATCCCCAGGGACAGAAGAGCCTGGCAGGCTACAGTCCATGAGGTCACAAAGAGTCAGACACGACTGAGCAACTGAGCACATATTAAAAGTTAAACTTGAGAAGTTTCAAAAATATTTATTTACTCAAAATTAACAAAAATAAGTGCACTACTCATTACCATCAGAGCACTGATACTATCATACGTCACATAGCTACTGAAAATCTCAATTGTACATTCATGAGGAAATGAAAGTGAGAAAGGAAAATGATTTCTTTGTATTTGCTTTCTGATAACTGCTTTGAGTACTTACATGTTGGTTTTCCTAAAAAAAATCAAAAACAAATAAGGAACTACAATGTATTCTTTTGTTTTTAAAGAAACAAAATAATTTTTACAAATTCTATTGAAGTATAGTTGATTTGTAATATTATATTAGTTTTAAGTGTACAACATAGTGATACAATGTTTTTATAGATTACACTCCACTTAAAGTTACTACAAAATAATGGCTATATTTCCCTGTGGTATACAATATATCCTTGTTATTCATATATTTTATAAATTGTTACTGTTGTTCAGTCATTCAGTCCCATCGGACTCTTTGAGACTCTATGAACTGCAACATGCCAAACTTCCCTATGCTTCATTATCTCCCAGAGTTTGCTC
>NW_011441352.1:0-1134 GCF_000754665.1 Bison bison bison | reverse complement strand
TTCCAATGAATCAACTCTTCTCATGAGGTGGCCAAAGTACTGGAGTTTCAGCTTTAGCATCATTCCTTCCAAAGAAATCCCAGGGCTGATCATAAAAATAGATAACCAAAAGGACCTCCTGTATAGCTCAATCATTCTTTAATAACCTGTATGGGAAAAGAATCTGAAAAAGAATGAATATACATGTATATAACTTAATCACTATGCTATACACCTGAAACTAACAAAATATACACCAATAAAATTAATACGCAAAAAAAGAGAGAGAGAACAGAAAAGAATCCCTCTGCCAGCCTTAAGCTGAGGGAACGCAGCACTTGGCACAAAACAGATGCTGTGCAGGTGAGTGCAGGTACCGTCAGCACGAGTGTCACACAGACGGCCACCTGAGAGAGACCAGCGAGGGTGGCAGTCAGTCAGAATTTTTCATCTGCGGTAACGAATTTTATTTTATTATGCTGGGATTAAAAAACAAAAACAAAAGAACTCTAGTCCCAAGGCGTGTTGAAAAAAATAAAATGATTTTCTCTTAAGACTGCTTCTTTTGTAATGCGTTTCCATATTCTTAGACTTTCTTCAGACCTTAACAAAAAGCAAATGAAATGACATGTTGAAACTTGCTCTGACCCCTCCTGCATTTTCAAAGCTGCTGGTGTGTTGTGCTTAATGTCTTTTTTCTTTGTTTCATACCAACTTTGTAAGCAATAAACAGCACTTTGTTGACTTGTGCAATGATGCAATTACAAGTGCCCTAAGCCTCTCACTTACAATAAGAATCTGATTTCAGAAACAAAAAATTCACCATTAAAGTAGCATGTTATCACAGTACAAAGCTCTTTAAATTGGGAGAATACTATTAATTTTTGCTTAGATCTGAAAATTTGAAAATGAAGAGGGAAGAATGAAAAGGAAAGGAAAACAAATTGAATTATGAAAGAGCTGTGTAATATTTTTAATCACATTGGGCACATAACCAAACTCCTAACAAAAGACTACTCTTTGACCTGATAATTCTGCTATTGGGAATTTATCCTAAGAGTTCTATGAATGTGCAAAATAGCCTATCTTTAGGGAATAATATTCCTTATAGCCTTGCTCACAGAAGCAATTTTTTTTTAAATGCAAGACTTGTTT
>NW_011441351.1:0-1134 GCF_000754665.1 Bison bison bison | reverse complement strand
CAATAAGAAATACATCCATTTGAAGACCCTCTTTGATGGTGACTTCTGTGGGTAAAAACCCTTCAGTGATTATTGATCCATCTTGGGTACTTGTGTAAACAGTCAAAGCAGTTGACTTCTCCACACTGGGAAACAGGAAACTTATCTTTTGACTGTTTTTAACCTTTCTCAAAATAAAAATGTTTTAGAGGCTTTGAAAGAGCTTGGTATCTTCAAAAGTGATGGAGCTTGGTATTTTCAAGTTTAGTTGTTTATATTAAAGAAGGGAGAAAAAGAGAATTCAGTTGTTCAAGTAGAAGGCATCAGATTTCTCTGAACAATCTTCCTGAAATAACAAATATTACAGAAATAGTTTGAAAATTGTCTCTTTTCACAGTGAGAAAGTAATAGAACATTATTGGATGATGTCAACAAAAATGCTTTGTGACAGTAATACATACTCAACGTTCTTTTTAAAGTACGTTACTTTTACAATTAAGAATATTAACACAAGCTCATTATACAAAAACACTAGAATGATATACAGATGGAAAAGGGAATTCTTAAATCTCATCGTTTTTAGTATTTTGGAAAGTAACCTTTTAACTATTTTGTCATTGTCAGCTTTGGTGATAGTCAATTCTTTTACCAGCAAAAGCAGGTTTATTCAGGAATAGCCAGAGGAATTGCAGTTCTCAGGTTATGAGGACCATGGCAGACCATAGGCAGATTCAAAGAGCTAGGAAGGGGCACTTGCTTTTTTAGGGCAAAGGGAGGGGTTGAGAGGGTCTGTAATAACCAGAGTCCACTGAAAGAAGCTGGGAGTCCAAAATATGAAGGCTTCTCATTGGTTGGGCTGTTAACAGTCTCTGATTAGCTGCATTGTCTTCAGGAAGAAGAGTAGTTTTCTTCTTCCTGCTGGATGAAGTGGGTAACACCTACCTGTTGGGAGTAATTGACAAGCATGGAGGGGCATAATAGCTCCCCCTGCAGGCTTGTCTTGACTCTTGTTGTCAGTTCAGTTCAGTCATGCTCAGTCGTGTCCGACTCTGTGACCCCATGGACTGCAGCATGCCAGGCCTCCCTGTCCATCTCCAACTCCCGGAGTTTACCCAAACTCACGTCTGTTGAGTTGGTGATGCCATCCAACCATCT
>NW_011441350.1:0-1135 GCF_000754665.1 Bison bison bison | reverse complement strand
GGGGTCCTCGCCCCTGGGACCCAGCCCATCCTCACATCCTCCGGCCTGTCCCGCTCCCCTCGGTGCCGGCTCGGCAGGTAACTCGATCCAGGTCAGCTGGCGGAGTATGAGGTAGCGTCTAGCTGAGCGTCATGGTATTTTATTAAGCCCGAAATGTGATCGCTACTGTTGTCACACTTTAGCGCCCCCAACAATCCCCTGGCAGATGAGAAAACCAGAGCCTTCCCTCATGCCTTTCCCCTGACGTCAGCGAAAGTGCAGGGAACCCTGCCCGGGGGCCCGAGAGCCTGGGTGACCCCCCGGAGCAGCTTTCAAGCCTGAGGGAAGGACCGGGGGCCACTGGGCAGTGTTTTTCCAATTTCAGGCAAAGCAATGGACTGGGGGAAATCTGCTATTAATTTCTCCTCGGTGCCTGGGTCTCGGAAGTCAGCACTGGCTTTTCAATACAGTCTTCGTTAACCTATTAGGATGGCGGGTCCTAGGATCCTTCCGTCTTGATGACATTGCTCTGGATCGGGGGTCTCAAACAAGGATGCTCACGGGGGCCCAAGTGAGGTAAAGTGAGGAAAACCCAGCAGAGGCTGTGGGGGAGTGGAGATGGAGCTTGAGGCTGTGGATGATCAGGACAGAGGCATGCAAGCCCTGCCTTGCCAGAGCATGTAAATTCTCAAAATAGCAGAAAATCTGGAGAGACGGAGAAAGAGGGAGAAGAAGGGAGAGAGAAGGGAGGAAGGGGAAGTGAGGGAGAGAGGCAGGGAGAGAGATAGCTGTTTTTCCAAAAAATGTTTTATTGTTTTAAGACAGTTTGGGCTAGATGAGATACATCTCCTGGCCAGCTCTCAAGCTCTTCCCTAACTGAACCTGTCAACACAGCAGTGAAATTGTCCACCCTGTTCCTTTGTCCCTCCAGAGCTGTGCTGTCCAGCGGAATTTTCTGCAGTGATGGAAACGTGCGCCATCCAGTATGGTAGCCACTGGCTCCATTTGGCTATGGAGCCCATGAAATAGACCTAAGGAACTGAATTTTCTATGGAACTTTTTAATTTATTTATTTATCTTGGATTGCACTGGGTCTCCACTGCTGCACATGAGCCTTCTCTAGTTGCAGCACGTGGGCTTCTCACTGCAGTGGCTT
>NW_011441349.1:0-1135 GCF_000754665.1 Bison bison bison | reverse complement strand
TATATATATCCATGTACACACACACACACACACTCACTCAGGCCTCTCGCCATCCAACCACACATACCAGGATGGGTTCCTCTGGAACATCTCAGTAGTGATCACTGGCTTGTCTAAGACCAGCTCTGAAAGAGATACATGAATAAGTACATCATCAAATAATTGTTATTGTCAGGACAGCAAATTTCCACAGTGCCTGCAGAAAAATGAAAGTAGAACTCAGAAACCAAACAGATGTCTTAAAAGCCAGTGGAAGTCAGCCCGTTTCCTCCTGTCTCTGATGTTCCCTTGTGCTATTCCACACCCTAGGAGCCCAGGAATGACTCTGGCCCCCATGGAGCTGTCAGGGCACCCTAATTCGATTCATCAGGGCTCCTAATGGCTCCTGGCACCAGAGTACAGACCATACTGCTGAGATTCCAGGAGGCCGGCAGCCCGGCCACACCTGGCAAAGTGGAGTTGATGAGAACTCACATCAAATTTGCATATATTTGCACAGCATGTCAGAAATACTTCTAATCTCAAATAGACGGGACCAGTGGAGAGAAGGCAAAAAAGGTTTGTTAGAGAGGATGACTGAGCCTGGCAAAGATCCAAAGTCTACTCCCTAGATGACATCTGCCCTTCTGTTTTAATTGCTTTGCTGATAATCACTAATAAAATGACCACTGGGTTATTTTTCAGGATACTGCCTTTGTTTTATGGTAACCCATTTTTTTCTTTCCTCTTTTTTTTTTCTTCCTGTATCCTGCAGCAGCAAAGGGAGTTCTGATTACACAGATTTTCCTGCTGGAGACTAATACATATCTTCGTATGCCCGGGTAAATAACAAGTAATTATGGGCTCCGTACAGGAAATTTACAACCCTGGACTCTGACATGAACCTGTCCAGTGGGAGAGATGGGTAGGCATGCTGAGCCAGGCTTTAACCCTTCTTTTCTGAAATGAAGTGACATAAACCAGAATGTTTCACTGCAAGGGAAAGAGACAGGCAAAACGGCATCAGGACGCCATCTGTGCCTTCACAGAGCACTAATGGGGAATAATTACATTGCTTGCACTGCCCAATGGCTGAGAGTCTCTGCAAGCTAGTCCAGTTTCCCAGGCTTTCCCGACGGCTGTTGTCTGGCAGAGG
>NW_011441348.1:0-1135 GCF_000754665.1 Bison bison bison | reverse complement strand
TCCTAACAATCACTGAGACCCCCTGAGGCCTCCGCCCTCCTCCCCTTCCCCTAGTAAGACCTACTGAATCCTGAATTCTAAGCCTCCCCCAGCCCCTGGGTTGCTCATTTCCTCCTGGTGTATAAGTGACCTACAGTTAGTAAACTTCTGTTTGTTTTTCTCCTGTTAGTCTTTTATTAAAGACGGTTTCAGCAAACAACTCAGGAGGGTGGAGGGAAAATTCTTTTTTCTCCCTACAGCAGCTCAGCACACACACACACACACAGGATTTTCTCCCTTAAAGATTAGTCATCTTATGTCTCAAAAGTGGGTAACCATCTTTTTATTTCTTATTTTTTACATTTTAACGAAAATGCTTCTATTCATAGAGTGCAAACATTGGCAGGCTGGTGGCTTTCCTTTCCAGCGAAAAAAGTTCTCATGAGTGGACCAGTAAAAATAAAAAATAAAAGAACACAGGAAATGCTCTTTTTCTTCTCCACACTCAGCCATGTTGCACTCAACGTCAGGACCTCTTCCAAATTTGCTAGAAAAAGACAGAATCAAGAGCCAAATAAAAGCCTATTTAACTTCTTTTTATTTGAAACTTCAAAGTAGGTCATTTGCGCAGTGAGAAGGACACGGGAGAAGAAAGAGAAAGCCGTTAACATACAAACGAAGGCTGCACAGCAGTGAAACCCACATCCAAGCCCTCCTTTCTCCCGACACCACACTGTCCAGCATCGTCAGGAAAAATAAGTCCCACAGTCAGTCTGGTTGTTATGTCTCGTTCCAGTCCTGGTGAAAGGCCATTGACTGGAAGCTGAAGAGGAGAAAGTAAATAGCCTGGCGCTCAAAACCCAAAGATGGAAAATTAACCATTTATGAACCCAAAAGCCAGACTTATCTTTCAAAACCCAAGCGAATCCATATTTTCTGTCGAACTCGGTTTTTAACTGTTTTCCATTCTGTGCAGGAAAATATACTGTACTCATCCACTGACTGCATTCCCTGGGAGACTGAAGAACACATTCATTTCAAAAATTATGTTCATGGCTTGGGCCACCAAGTTGCTGCTTTGGGGTACCTCCCCACCCCTCCAGGCCAGGCCTCTCAAACCACAGGGCAGCACAGGAACCACGCAGGGGTCTTGTTC
>NW_011441347.1:0-1135 GCF_000754665.1 Bison bison bison | reverse complement strand
TTCCCCATCCTGAACCCTCCTCCCTCCTCCCTCCCCATACCATCTCTCTGGGTTGTCCCAGTGCATTCATATTTTATCTAAAGTAAACTTATTCATTGAAAACAGGGTCTGTGGGTTCACAATTTGTCTTTTACCTGAAAACAGAATATAAAACTCATAGAAAGCTCTGAATAAATTCTTTTCATATAAGTGATAATAAATGAGAACTAATTTTAAGCATAAAAAATGACCACATGAATTTTTAGAAATTTCATATTGGTTTAAGTTACTTCAAAATAGTAGAAAAGGGATCAAACACATATTTTTCCAATAGTTATTGAGATGTTTGACAATTCAGCTTCAGTAGGAGTTTAATTATAAAACGAAAGTAATAAAAGATGAAAAAAATCTAATCCAAAAGATTTCTGCACTATACTGAAAGACAGATCAATAATAATAAATTGGATTTTTAGCCTTTGGGAATACATGGGTACCAAAAAGAAAAAGCAAACCTTAGAAAAGATATTCTGGGCTATCTCTAGTGAATGAACAACATTAGTTTAAAATCAATGTTATATTTCACTGGAATGAAATAAGATGTATTAGAACCTCAGCAAGATAAACAAATGCTTGATGTCTAATAATAACTCTAATAGATAAAAGTTTTTTAAGGGCACATGTGTGACCAAAATATTGGAAGGAGGGCCAATTCAATGGTTAATGTCATTAAGTTATTTAGAATCACTGACAAAAATATAACACTTCCCAAACTCTTGGCCAGGGTCAAGCCTAGGTGAACGATGAAAGAGATGACATATGAATACTTCATTTTCCTTTTCACTCTCTTCCCTCCACTTTATACCACAGTCATCATGAAGCTAGTGAAGCCAAGCTTTGTTGTAGTTTAATCACTAACTTGTGACCAACTCTTTTGGGACCCCATGGACTGTAGCCCATCAGACTCCTCTGTCTACAGGATTTCCAAGGCAAGAATACTGGGGTGCGTTGTCATTTCATTTTCCAGGGGATCGTCCCATCCCAGGGATTAAACCTGAATCTCCTGAGTTGGCAGGAGTATTCTTTACCACTGCACCACCTGGGAAGTCAAGCTTTAGGATCTCCATTTGACTCAGGCCCCATCTAATTCTCTACATTT
>NW_011441346.1:0-1135 GCF_000754665.1 Bison bison bison | reverse complement strand
GAGCCTGGTGAGCTGCCGTCTATGGGGTTGCACAGAGTCGGACATGACTGAAGGGACTTAGCAGCAGCAGCATGAAGTTACATAACTCAGGTCAGATCCTGGTTCTGCCAACTCTCTGCCTGCCTGACACCAAGCAACTTGGATCATCTCTCTGTTTCTGAGCTTCCACATCTGAAACGTGGAGAATAATATTAGCACTGACCTCATAAGATTGCTATGAGGAATAAAAGAGATAGCATATGTAAAGGATTTACAAGTGCTTGGCACATAGGAATTACTTAGTAAACATTAGTTGTTATTATTATTATTTCTTCAGTGTTAATTTTCCCCACTGACTTGGTAGAGTGATTAATGACTGAAAGTATTTTGAAACATGTAGGAAGACAATCTAAATATTTATTATTTATTATTCATAGTACCTTACGTGATGTCTAGGATCCAACAAACTCTCCTTGTTCTCAGGCTCTCTGACTCGAAAGGAGGTCAGTGTAACACTTCTTAATAGGCTCTTTTAAATAATGTTTCCAAACAAATTGGCACTAATAAGTTGCAGGTAAGAGTTCTTAATCCAGGTACAGTGAACTGGGCATACACCCATAGCTCTACTGAGGAAAATGGCATTTTCCAACTGTGGTACTGAATTCAAGATATAAAATGCTTCAATTTATTTCTGTAATTAAACATGTGCTCTGGTGGTGGAATATTCAGCACTGTTCAGTAGAAGGAGACAGAAGACTCAACAGTTTAGTTGAAGTTCTGCATTGTCACTGTCAATTGTCCTACAGGAGAGGATCAGCATAAACATCAGCTTCCTGACCCCGTTTACAACCCCGTGTGCAATTTAACAATAACAAAATGCAAATGACAAAGGAAGCTGTAAAAAAAAATCAAAATAAGAACATTTAAAGATTAACACCAATCCCTCGTCAAGTCTTCAAAAAATACAAGGGAAGGGAACGCTTCCCAACTCATTCTACAAGGCCACTACTACTACTAACAAAACCAGACATAGACACTGCTAGGAAAGAAAACTACAATCCAAAATCGCTTAGATAAGTATAAATGCAAAAAAAAAAAAGAAACTAAAATAAACTGATACAGCAACATATGAAAACACCATGACCAAGAGGAATTT
>NW_011441345.1:0-1136 GCF_000754665.1 Bison bison bison | reverse complement strand
GTTCTGGAGCCATTTTGAAACTGTAAAAGTCAGAATAGGCTAAGTTTGCTGAAGTAACAAGCACCAAGCCAATCTCAGTGGCTTAACACCATAAAAGCATTTCTGGTAAATGTCTATTTATGCCGGCTATGGTGAGTCATTGCAGTAACTCAGTGAGGTCACTTGGAGCCCTTATCTTGCTATGTACTTCCGTACTTGCCAAGGCAGGAGAAGAGGAACTTGGAAAATTATGTACTGTTCCGTAAGGCTGGAGGGATGCAGCTAACTTGTAGTCACATTTCTTTGGCCCACGGAAATGACCTGGTTATACAAAACTTCAAAGTAGCAGAGAGTACTATGCCATCAAATGCCCTAAATAAACGAAAACAGGTTATGTGTTAACATCTGTAATGACCACCACAGATATATAACCTCTTTCAAAGCACTCATGAGCATTGAAAGACTAATATCTTTCAAATGATATTATTTTACTGAGAGGTATTTCATCCACTTCTTAGGTCTATAGGCTCATAGGCCCAGAGAAAATTAGAATTTTAATATAAATGGAAAAGGTGACCCACAACATGGCTTGAATATGATTCTCCATTATGAACTGGTAAATATGAGAAGAGAGTGTAAAAACTTCTTGTCATGGAAGTTTAGTCGTAGACCACACTTGTGTTCTGTACATTTGAGGTCAGAAAGACCAGTATCTTTTGAATATAAACTTTAGATGATGAAGCAATTTAAATAGTGTATCAATTCATTTCAGTTCAGTTGCTCAGTCATGTCCAACTTTTTGCGACCCCATGGACTGCAGCATGCCAGGCCTCCCTGACATCATCAAACTCATGTCCATTGAGTCAGTGATACCATCTAACCATCTCATCCTCTGTCGTCCCCTTCTTCTCCTGCCCCCAATCTTTCCTAGCATCAGGGCCTTTTCAAATGAGTCAGCTCTTCGCATCAGGTGGCCAAAGTATTTCAGCTTCAACATCAGTCCTTCAAAGAAGTTTCAGCTTCAGCATCAGTCCTTCCAGTGACTACCCAGGACTGATTTCATTTAGGATGGGCTGGTTGGATCTCCTTGCAGTCCAAGGGACTCTCAAGAGTCTTCTCCAACACCACAGTTCAAAAGCATCAATTCTTCAGCACTC
>NW_011441344.1:0-1136 GCF_000754665.1 Bison bison bison | reverse complement strand
TTCCTCTAGCCTGGTGGTCACCCTCTGGCTTCTGCTAGGCAATCTGTTTCCTCTGCTGGCTGGATTTCTTCTGTGCGTATGGCATTAGGAATGGAAAAGTGAATTCTAAAGACATTCCTTTGTGTCATGTTCCTCTGAACAAAGCACAAAATCTGGCAAGTGCCAGCCTGTGTGGATGGTGGAAGTGGCATTCCTGACTTTGGCTTGGAAGTGTGGACCACAATCAGATCCTGAAGCAGAGCTTCACAGCGGTCACTCCTCATCAGCAACCCAGCAGCCTCAAAGTTTGGAGGAGAAGGATTTCCAAGTCTCCGAGTCTCTTTACATTTCAGGATATATAACCTTCTTGAAATTTTCCTTTGAAAGTGGGATAAAAGGTGAAGATTTCAGTGATTACATACCTCAGCATTTCCATTAACCTAAAACAATGGGAGAGTTCATCTCTGCTGCAATAATTTAAAGAACAGCTAATTGTTCCAAGATTATAAGTTGTGGACCCTGTCCTCAAAAGTATAAATTGTCCTTTGACTTACAGAAAATAATTTGATTTCTACATAAACTGTTATACCTAGTTTAAATTTAATGACTGTACATCGTATACCTAAATCATTGTTCTAATGAGTTTTTTTTTTAATTTTTGTTTTGCTAAATCTTATGATTTAACCTTTTTCAAAACAGCTGTGTGGCAGTTTCCTGCTGAACCATTATGTGTTGGTAGCCCTCTTCTAGCTATATCCATACTCACTGATCTTCAGAGAGTAGCTTCCAGTTGTATTCTCCATTAGTTTAATAATGACTTGAAAAACTGGGAAGCAGAGGGAGAAAAATATTCTGCCCTGTGAATCACTGAAGACATGCAAATTGAATAAAACCTAATTATATGTTTTTCAGATAATAGTTATGACAACTGCTATCCAACAAGAATAGAACTTTCCTTTTTGACAAATGAAGATAAAAAGAAATTATGGTATAGACAGGGATGCAGTTATTTTTAGGTTGGCTTAGAAACTGTTAGGTTTGGAGGAGCCAGGTAGGCTGCAGTCCATGGGGTCGCAAAGAGTCGGACACTACTGAACGACTTCACTTTCACTTTTCACTTTCATGCATTGGAGAGGGAGATGGCAACCCACTCCAGT
>NW_011441343.1:0-1136 GCF_000754665.1 Bison bison bison | reverse complement strand
TTTATCTGTTCACCTACTGAAGAACATCTTGGTTGCTTCTCAGTTTTGGCAATTATGAATAAGGCTACTCAGATATTCATGAGCATGTTTTCAAGTATACATAAATTTTGGGTAAATAGCAAAGGGCAAAATTGCCAGGTCATATGGTAAAAGTGTGTTTGGTGTTTTAAGAAAGAGCCTAACAGCCTTGCACAGTAGTGCGTCATTTTGCATTCCACCAGCAGTGATTGAGAATTCCCGTTGCTCTGCATTCTCACCAGTGTTTGGTATTATCTGTGTTTCAGATTTTGGCCATTCTAATAAGTGTGCAGTGGCATTTTGTTTTAATTTGCATTTTCCTGGTGACATATGTGAAGCTTCTTTTTATATGCTCATTTGCCATCTGTATATCTTCTTTGGTGAGATGTCAAAGTGTTTGGTCCATTGTAAAATTGAACTGTAAAATTGGATTGTTAATTTTCTTATTGTTGAGTTTTAAGAGTTCTTTGTATATTTGGATAACAGTCCTTTGTCAGATGTGTCTTGCAAATATTTTCTTTTAGTCTGTGGTTTGTCTTTTCATTCTCTTTACAGTGTCCTTAACAGCACTGAAGCTTTTAATTTAAATGAAGTATAGCTTATGAATTTTTTTCATGGACTATCCCTTTGATGTCATATTCTAGAGTAGATAATTTAATTTAATTTATTCTGTAGGGTGGGATTATAGGAATGGGTAACAGTTCATAATCCACAGACTGTTGTCATTAGTCTGTTTTTTTTTCTGCCTCTACCCTCTCCCTTTCCACTGCTCACTCTTTCAGTCCTAGATATTCTTCAGAAGCTCCAAAGACTTCTCTACAATGCAGAGATATATCTTCTTACTCTTGAACCTTTACTTCAGCTAACAATACTTAGTTTCTTGGTAGAAGATGCTCCATTCTTATCACAAATTAGTGAAACGTTCCCCAAAAAAACCTCTTTAAGAGGATCCAAGGTACACATGGGAAAATAATGGAATGGTCTTATTTTCATTATACATGCTAATTTTCATGTGCAATGAGGAGGAGGACAATTGGAGAAGAAAGTATATAAGTATTAGTATCGGGGATAAATGGAATGTTGGAGTAAAGTTCAGTAATGAAACCCAAGTGAAAACC
>NW_011441342.1:0-1136 GCF_000754665.1 Bison bison bison | reverse complement strand
CCTGCCACTCCACTCCTGCGTATTTTATTTATCTAAGAAAAACGAAAGCGCATTTCCATACAGAGACCCAAACGTGAGTTTTCATAGCACCTTGATTTGTAACTACCGAAAACCATAAACAAATCAAATGTCTATCAACAGATGAATGCATCAAGGTATCTATCTAGTTGACACACATCTACATAAAAGAACACTACTGGCAATGAAGAGAGACAAATTATTATTGCACAGCAACTTGGATCAATCTCAAAATATCTGTACTAAGAGGAAAAGGCCAGGAAAAAAAGTACACACTGTATGATTCCATTTGTAATTCTCTAGAAAATCCAAAATGATCAATAACGACTAAAAGATTAATGGTGGTCCAGGAACTCAGGGAAGGATGGGAAAGACAGATTAAAACTTCTAGGAGTGACGACATGTCCACTAACTTGACTGTGGTGATCATTTCCCTGGTATATACATATGTTGTCAAAACTCAAATTGTTCACTTTAAATATGTGCAATGTATTACATGTTATAACATATTATATATATAATATATTAACATATTATATAACATATGTTGATTGCACCTCAGTGAAGCAGTTTTTGAAATGAAAGGGCAGAATTTACAACTGATAACTAAATAGCAAAAACTGGGGATTTTCTTTTTCTAGTGGCATATTAATTTTCTCTAATTTTTAATTTTTTGCATGAGTCTTATAGAGTAGGTAAAAATAACCACTTAATCAGTTGCCTG
Source organism: Bison bison bison (assembly GCF_000754665.1). NCBI lineage: Eukaryota > Metazoa > Chordata > Mammalia > Artiodactyla > Bovidae > Bison > Bison bison. The sequence goes on along the minus strand of NW_011441342.1, from coordinate 394 downwards.
TCCTTTATGTACTATACTGTCATCTGACTTCTCTAAGGATACTTTTCATTTTAGGAAAAGAGAAACTTATTTCTGAAAGAAAATAACTACACTTACTTCATTCTCCAACAAAATGAACCTACCCCGATCAAGGACTTTACTTTCACAAGCCTAAGGTCCCAGTACATGGAATTCTTGAAATAAATTATTTTCACTGAGACTTGGCATCATTTCAATTCTAAATCATTAATTTAACATGAGCTTGTTTGTTCGCTTCTTGAATATCAGCAGCTGGTAAGCGTGACGCATCCCAGATGACCACAGCCAGCCAGGCCACCCTCAGCAACTCCCTGTCCCTGGGCCCCGGGACTCCCTTCCTCCGGGACCAGCCCTCCAGCTTCCTTCAAGCATCGTG
>NW_011441341.1:0-1136 GCF_000754665.1 Bison bison bison | reverse complement strand
GTAGGCATAAAGTGTTGCTCGAATGGTAGATATTAATACTATTATTGTGTCTGCAGCTTTGGAGGGAGAGAACTGGGCCCTGGAGCATCTTCAAAACTTGAGAAAGGCAGAGCTCTGGGGGAAGGTTTGGTGGAGACTAGGAAGTTCAAGTGCTTCAGCCTCCTGCCTGACTCTGCCTTACCCAAGACGGAAGAGCCCGCCCCGCCTGGGAGAGGAGGGCAGGTGCCGCACATTGTTCTTCGAGAAATTAATGAGCTTTTCTGCCTGATTCCCTGGGAGGGAAGAGGTTAGAGAGCAGTCCGCAGCCTCTCCCCTTTATTGTTCCAGTGTAGGCCCGCCTGATGGGCCGGGTGTGGGGTGATGCATGTTGGGCACATGCGCAGTGGACCATCCCTGTTCTCACACGCAGCCTGTTCCTCACAAGTGTTACTGTGGGCCCTACTGATTGCCCTGGACCGAGGATTCTGGAAGTTAGCCTGGTTAAGGGCAACCTCTGAGACAGTGGGCACTAGGGATGCTTGTATTCTCCCTATTTTCTGTTGTGTTTCTGGTAACAAAGAACTAATGAGAGTTTGCTTTGAAGAATGCTCAGGCTAAGAGGTGCTCTAAATCCCAGCTTCAATAGACACTTTCTGTGTTCTCCAGTCAAATCAGCACCTTCTTTGTCTTAATGATCCCTTGCGGCATCATAGAAGGTAAACTGAGAGCCTGAAGATAAATAAAACTGTAAAATATATAGATAAGGAGTGGGAAAATCACCTTCAGCTCTCTACATAGTTAGTCTCTGTTAATGTTTGATATATATCCAAATTTGAGATCTTAGTACATTTGCTAGTTTATAATTTGCTTTTCTTACCTAATTGCTGCATATCGGGGATGGCTTGCTGTGGCCGTGCCAGTAAGATCTGGACTCAGGTCCTCATTCTGAAAAGCACAGTATCCTGTCTCTGCTTATATCATCGGGTTAGTTAGCTTGTTCTTCTAGCTGTTCTCTGGTTGTTAGACGCGGTGCATGGCACCTTCCATCTGCCCTTCAGTGTGTTCCCCACCCTCCCTACCTGCCTGTGCGCCCCCAGAGGCCCACCCTTGTGAACTGCATCACTCGGCCAAGGAAATCTTGGATTGGCTGGGTTGCT
>NW_011441340.1:0-1136 GCF_000754665.1 Bison bison bison | reverse complement strand
TATATATATATATATATATGAGATGATATCTTATGAAACGAGCAGCAAAATCAAATTTAGATTATATCCATTAGAAATACAAATATAATTTGATGAAATTATATTAAAAGTAGAGACGTCAATCTTGCTCAGAGGATATAAAGATAAAACCATGAAATATTCAAATCACACTCTAACTGTTCATATGATATATATAGAACTCTATAACTCAAAAAAAATACATATTCTTTTCACATGATCATTAAAACCTCATGTGCTTAGTCATAAGAAATTCTTAATAAATCTCTAAAACTATTACAAATCACATTCTCTAAACAGAATGTTTCAATTGTGTTGAAACTAAAAACCAACAACTTAAAAAGTACAACAAAAAAAGTAAAACAAAAAATATTCTTAAATAATGAAAGAAAAACATTTTAAGATAATAGTCAAAATTAGGAAAGCATAACTAAAACGTGCTTTAAATAAAGCAGTCAGCCTAATAAAAGTCATAGTCATCAAAACTTCAAAGTAGCAAGTACTTAGGTTCAAAGATCAAAAACAGTTAAATGCTACAAATTTTGACTGATTTAACTTAATGCTACCCTAAACAATTCCAAAAGTGTACAAAAAACCAAAAAGCTTTTTTTTTTGTAAGCTCATCTTTGTATGAGCTAATAATAGCCCATACACCTATAAAAACAAACCTTGTAACAAATTTCATTTAAAAATGAAGATTCTAATTTTTAGATTAAAATTTAGTGTAATGAATTCTAAGGCATCAGGACAAATGCAAGCCAGAAAGCAATACAGATTAATGGTTAATGGCAGAAGCCCCCAAGTCTCAGAGTTTAAAGCCCACCCTCAACATACACTAACAATGAAATGTTGCTTTAGTTCTTCTCTAATACTTTTTCCTCAACCAGCACATGAAAGTAAAAAAAGCGTCTACCTAAAAAAGTGGTTGGGAAAATGCAGTTGAAAAGAAGTTATAAAATTCTTTGCACACTTTTATTTTTAAACTTTACAATATTGTATTACTTTTGCCAAATATTGAAATGAATCCGCCCCAAGTATACATGTGTTCCCCATCCTGAACCCTCCTCCCTCCTCCCTCCCCATACCATCCCTCTGGGTCGTCCCAGTGCACCAGCCCC
>NW_011441339.1:0-1136 GCF_000754665.1 Bison bison bison | reverse complement strand
GCTTTCCTTTTGCATTTTATGAGCTCATGAAGGCTGACTGCTGTGGCTGGGGCCCAAGGTGGGGCCAAGAGAGGTGACAAATGCAAAAGGAAAGCAGGGTAGGAAGCGAGATGAAGGAGACAGAATCTGCATGGCAGAGAGAGAAAAGGAAGTTGGCAGAGAGGGAAAGAAGTCCAGGATGGGCAGAAGAGGAACTCTGGGGGCAAAGAGCTATCCTTAGTTCCAGAAAATTCCATAACCATTTAGAGAGCGCAGCAAAGCCCAGAGCCATGTGTCTGCCTGTTTAATGGGCCTGAGACATCCTAGCTGTGTTGGCAGGCTCTACAGCCCCTTCCTCTCTGGCCCACCTGAGAAGCCCACGCGGACCAGACAGAAAGTAATGGTAATGGTGGCTCCTGGGACTAGTCTCCTGCATCCAAGAGGACTTTTTCTTTGAGCTTACAGGATCTCTGATTGTTTCTTGGCTGGGAAAGCCCCTTCAGCCTGACTTACTCCCCCCCATCCAGCAGCATTCAGAAAAGGGTGAATGGCCCCAGTAGGTCCCTACAAACCCATTCGAATAACAAGCCACAGTCCCTTGTCCAGACATGCACATTAGCCTGAACCCACAGGGACAGCGCAGGGGTAAAAGATAAGGTAGTAAAAGATAAGGTAGTGTGCTCAATGTAAGCAAGGATAGAAGCAGGAACTGAAAATGTGCCCCAGAGCTGAGGCTGGGCTGCTGGACCGCTTCCTGCGGGTGATGCAATCGCTTCTGCCGCAGGTGGCGGCGGTGGTGGGAGTGTCTGCAACTGAGAGAGGCTGGAATTTACCTCGCTAGGCTGCCTCTGGCTTGGCCTTCCAGTTTTGGGGGCACTGGGGACAGTGTGTTATTGAGGGGGAAGAGGGATGAATCCTGCCTGTCGGGAGGGGCTGGGCGTGTCTTTTGGGCAGTAGATGTAGGGGATGTAAGCACTGGCTTTCATGCCAGACAGATGTGACCTTAAATCAGGGTTCTGTTGCCTGTCTTTGGAGAAGTGACCTTAGCTTCCTTGAATGTAAAATGGCACTGATGTTGATAGATCCCTCTTGTTTAGGATTGTTTAGGATTAAATGAACTGTGCCTGGCATTCAGTAGGTGCTCAACAGGTGAGAAT
>NW_011441338.1:0-1137 GCF_000754665.1 Bison bison bison | reverse complement strand
TATTTATATATCTCTAAGTCTGCTCAAAAAGTACAAGTGTTCCAAACTCTCATTCCAATAAGAAGTTTGAATTTCCCTTGTCATGTTTCAGTACCTTCTCCCAGCCAGCCCAGTCTGCTTCTTCCAAATGACTCACTTTTATTTCAGATGATCCTTTCCCAGAGAACACGATTGCCACTTCTCAGAAATGCTATTTGAAGTGACACTTTTCCAGGTAGATTAGACAGAGATTATGCAAGCAAATAAATACAATGTCACATGAAAGGAGGAGGAAAAAAGTGTTATTTAATAAAATGCAGAGTATCATCTGTGGGATTCCTTACATCTTCTATAGTGACTAATTCATTTCTGGGACACACTACTCTCATTTAGGAAACTCTTTAATAGGCTTTGTAGGTATAGGAAATAAAGCATATATAGGGAAAAATTAGGAAAATACACAAACTTTTATATAATGAAGTAACAGGTGTTGCCTTAGAGTGTTTCATTTTTGTTTATATGATTTGTTATATGTGGGTTTATTCTGCATTGGATTTATACTGTGTTGTCAGTTAGTGGAATGGGGAGGCGAGATGATGAGCAGAGAACATCTTTCTGTTCTGAAGTTCTAAAGGCCTCAGAACAGCTCTGTGCCTAAGGAGAGGGCATAATAAAGCCCTCTTTTCTAAGAATGGTTAAGAAACTTGAGAAAATGATATTGATATCCAGTTTTCAATTATTTAATATCCTGAACTGTGATTCTCCTCCATCAGCTTCACAGTTTGGGTACTGTCTAATACATACACTAACTCAGTATTAATGAGGAATTAATGATTTATTTCCACATTGGGGACCAAGTGATATGGAGATAGGGTAGCATCTGGCATCAATAGTGAGAAATGAGGCCATGGGGATTAAAGGGAAGCCAGGAGTTCAGTAGGAGAGATAAGAGTGACCAAGAGAAAAGATATGTGTCCTGGTATACTTCAGAATTATGGCAGAGGGCTCAGGACTTAGTACAGTTACCTTAGATGAAAGAGGATTTGGAGACATTTAGATTACCTAGGAAAACATGTTATCAAATTATTTCAGGATGTGGAAAATATAAAATTAGAACTCCAAAATAACTATGAATTATGTTTCTAAAGTAATGAGCTT
>NW_011441337.1:0-1137 GCF_000754665.1 Bison bison bison | reverse complement strand
TTCCCATGCACCTTTCCAGCACGGTCCTTGTTAAGAATGCTGGCAAGGACACAGCTGGGACTTCATTGAGCTTCATGAACGGTTTCGTGTGACCTCTCTTGTTTGTGCATGCTTGCTAATAAATGTTTTATGGATAGCAGAAAAAGAAATCTTGGTGGGCTTAAAGAATTGCTGGAGTTGGAGATCCCAGGAGTGAACTGAAAAGATAAAAAGATAAAAGATAAAAAAAAAAAAGCCAGAGGTTACTGTAGATGCTTAAAATGGAAATATGGAGAGTTGTGGTTATTGTTGTTAAAGGGCTGGACTCTGGCTAAAACTGTGGAGTATCCCTCACAGAGGAAACAGCAAGGAGCTGAGAAGTCTAAATGTGTTAGACCATCATTTGGATTCTGAAATCACCAATGGTCATGAAATTAAGTTTGGAGAATAATTCTCAACTGAGAGCTAAAATTGTTGCTAAGTGGGGCTGGGGCCTAAAGATAACTGCAACAAGAAAGAGTAAACCAATGAGGTGATGGTTCTTTCAAATACATACACACTTACTTATGTGCCAGGGAGTTCTAAGCAGTTTTAAGTCGCTTAAAACTCATACCACCACCACAAGATAGGCACCATTTCAGCTACTTTTACATATTAGGAAACAGGAGCAAAAGAGGATAAATGACTTGCCCAAGGTCCTAAAGCTAGTCTGGCTCATATTCTTCACTTCCATATTGTGATGTCCATTCATCTTCAAGTGTGTGTGTTTGTTTAGGGGGTAAGGGGTGGAGAATAATGTAGAAGCAGCGGTGAAAAGCTTAAAAAGGGCACCTACGCGACCTCCAAGCCCAGTGACATGAGGGAAATAGGAGAGAAAGTCACTCAAAAGGGCTGTGAGGGAAGTCACATCCTCAGAAGAAACCAGACTCGAAACTGGGAGTCCTGTTTTAATTTGTAAGTAACTTTGTTTCATTGGCTGTATTTATTTTGTGTTGCCTTTTTATTTGTTTCAATGACTAGAGCTTTCAAAAATATGTTGATGAAAGTTACCTGGTATTTTCATTTAATGGAAAATATTTCATCTTTTACTATTAAGATGACTAAACTAACTCAAATTACACTAAGAAAATATTCTTTTATTCCTTGCAAAACTGAGTT